>NC_134455.1:342946996-343256345 GCF_047948215.1 Lycorma delicatula | reverse complement strand
TATATGGAGACGTTTTAACTGAGTTTAATTTTGTATTTAAACTCCTCCATTCAGTATTCCACTTGTTTTTAACTACGTTAGTTAGTTTTTAAAATCTGCCACTCTTATAGGAAATGCATCCAAATCATCGCAGACTGTTGCCTTTCTGGCAGCTTCCTCTGCGCTCTCATTACCTGTAATACCAGCATGCCCTGGAGTCCATACAAATACGCATCGCTGTCCTCGTTGATTTAAAACGTATAAAATAGACAGGATGTTTGAAATTAGGACATCCTTAATGTTTTTGTTCCGAATTGCAACAAGTGCAATTAGAGAATCGGAACAAATTAGCACTCTCTCTTCGCAATAATGTTCTGTGAAGCGAAGAGCTTGCTGAATGGCAGTAAGTTCTGCCGTATAAACACTGGCCATATCTGGCCGTTTCCAACAATGGGCTTCTCCATTTACATATATAGAGCATCCAACACCATGTTCGGTTTTAGAACCGTCAGTATAAATTCTAATATGTTCTTCGTAACTACTGACGGTTGCCAAAGATTCCTGTTGGATGATCACTGCTGGCTTCTTTTTTATTTCTCCCTGAGAGAGATCCAACGTTGTATTTACCGCTGGCAAAAGCCATGGCGGTCTTTCTCTTGTGGAAATTGCTATTGTATCTGAAATAGCAACTTCGTATTTTCTTCTTAATTCGTGGGACCTAATTCCGGCTGGTCTGGAATAGGTAGCACGACGTTCATATACTGCAGCCATTGGATGATTCATGAAAAGTTTATTATTTATATGGGCAGGAAAAGCCCATACGTTTGCTGCATATCTTAACAAAAGGATCTCTCTTCTATAATGTAGTGATATTATTCCGGCTTCGGACATTAGACTTGTCGCCGGACTTGTGCGGAAAGAGCCTATCGCACATCTAATTCCGCTATTATGAATTACGTCTAACTTTCTTAAATGCGACTTCCTAGTGGATGAATATACAATACATCCGTAGTCTAGTTTCGATAGAACCAATGCCTTATACAGTCTCAACAATATCTCTTTATCTGAGCCCCAATTAATATTCGCTAAACATTTGATAATGTTTAGGGCTTTTTTCATCTAACACTCAAGTCCTGTACGTGTAATCCCCATGTAAGGGATTTATCCAATACTAGTCCTAAAAATCTCACGTTGTCTTTTTATTGTATTGGATCATTGCCGATTGTCAACGTAGGACTTTGAGGAGGAATTCTCTTCCTACAGAAATGTACACAGCACGTTTTTTCTGGTGAAAATTGGAATCCATTATTCCTCGCAACTTCATTTAGAGCGTTGATCGCTCGTTGCAATTTGTATTTCACCATAGCAGTCTTGTTGCTGGCATACACAATTGCCAAATCATCAACATAGACGCTTTTGCTGATTTCTACTGGAATGGCTAATATCAATTTATTAATGGCGATCATAAACAAGGTACCGCTCAACGGCGAACCTTGTGGTATGCCATTTTCCAAGATTTTTATAGATGAATATTCGCTGTTGACACGTACTTGGAAAGTACGGTCATTCATATAGTTGCTCAATAAGATTGGCAGTTTGCCACGAATGCCCCATTCATGTATCTGGAGCATTATTCCATGACGCCAGGTCATATCGAAAGCCTTCTGAAGATCAAAGAAGACTTCGACACAATGTTTCCTTGTAATAAAGCTGTTATATATAACGTTCTCTAAGTTAGAGATCATTTGATCAGTGGTAGAATGGTATTGACGAAAACCTGCTTAATATGGTGATATCAGGTTTTCTTTTTCCAGAACCCAAACGAGTCTATTATTAATCATTTTTTCGAATATTTTTTCCATAGCGCACGTCAAGGAGATAGGACGATTATGCTTCAAAAAAATTAAGGGAAAATATAGTTAAAATCTGTAAAATTTATAATTTTGCATGGCCATACCTGCGTTAGAATTATTTCGTTGATCCTTTTATTTTGTAAATAGCCTCGGGCATATCCCGAATAAATCCCGAATTAATGTCCAACAGTAATCGGCTAACATGTTAGTATTCCATTTTCCTTTGCAGTGGCTTTCCATCAGCGAAATGTCTTGGTGGAAACGTTCAACGTGTTCGTCACTTACGTCTCCGAGGTTGTCCGGGAAAAAATTCAAACGTGAGTGGAGGAAAGGTATTCTCAAAGACGTTATATCCCATAGTTCTGTATGAAGTAAGAAGCTGATTAACATTATCGTGGTAATTGTCGGATTTTTGCTTGCCGAGAAAATATTTGCAAACAACTTTAAATGAAGCCCAAGCTGCACTTTGTACATTATTTAACATTAAGTTAAATACATCATCTTTGACCAACTATCTTATTTGAGGACTAACAAATATTCCTTCTTTAATTTCTCCTTTACTTACAATCAGAAACTTCTGCCTGATGTACAAAAATCTGGGACTATCTCATTGTTTTTACAAAATTTTTCATTAGTCTTAGTTTGATATGGAGAGGGGATAAAAATATTTTTTTGTTTCAACTAAGGGCTCATGGATAATATTTTTCCCATTTGGAGTTAGTTGTCTCGTTTCTTCCACTCTTGAGTAACGAAATGTTTATCCCTAACTCGGCTGTCCCATTTGCAAAGAAAACACTATAGCCTAACTGCATGCCTAACAAAACAGCTATAACTTTCAAATCACCACATATGTTCCAGCTATGTTTTTTATAATTTATTTTTTCAAGAACGTCTTTATTTATAGAAACTCTTTAATTTATTTTTTCAAGAACGTCACATCGTATGTCTCTTTCAAATTAATGCCATAAGCCATTGGTACTGAAAGATAAATTTTACCATTGTGTAGTAGAACCACTTTTAAACTATGCTTGGACGAATCTATCAAAAGAAGTCAGTCCTCAGGTTTATGAACTTGTCCTAAGTGCAACATAAGCTCATCAATATTTGTGCAATAAACCAAATTATTTTCATCACTAAAGTACTGAGAAAGTTCTTTTTGTCGGCTTCAAAGCCCGAAAGTTTTGTATTTTTTTGAAGTAAATTCCAACCTTGCAGTCTTGATCCTAACAGTTCAGCTTGATTTTCTGATAAATTTAAAACCCTAGCCAAGTCATTTAATTCACCATGTGATATAAGATGTGACTTATTGGAAGATAATTCAAAATCAAAATCATTGTTGTCTTTTTCAGTACTGCTTGATTCTTCATCGCAGCTTTCGAAACATGCATTCACAGGTGGCTCAGGAACTGAAATAATTTTACTGTGAGGTACAGGCCTGATTGCAGATTGTAATGAAGGATATTTTACAATATGTTTAGAATTTTTATAAATTCCAGACACACTTGTTAAATAAAAGTAACAATCGTTTACATGATCCTTTGGTTCACGCCAAACCATAGGTACACCAAATGGCAAAGCCTTCAGTGCACCTTTCAGCCATCCTCTTAAATATACAAAAAAATTAGTGCATACTATATGAGGGGCCCACGTCTTATCCTGATCATCAATTTTACACTGAAAGTACAAATGATAAGCTTTTTTAATTAAAGGTATAATGTTTTTTCTATTTGATTTTACAGTAAACTCACCACATATATAACAAAAAGTATCCACATCATTTACACAATTTCGAGGCATTATGACACTGCACTGTTAACAAACTTAAGACAGCAATAAGACTGAACAAAATTAATTCGTTCCTAATTCCAGTGCTTAATTCAAACAGCAGTACAGCTGTGCTTTCAGCTACATATTTTGACCCGCACAAACATGATTAATCTTGTCCTGAAGGCTCACTCTTCAGTATTAGAAACGTATTAGATACATAATATGTGACTATGATATGATTTAATTTTTTGTCTAGTATTGTTTATTTATTGCTTACAAATTATGTTAACAAAGAAAAAAACAATAAAAAATGAGCTAACAAAATACAATGTAGGAGCTTAAAACTAACTATACGTTTAAAAATTTAAAAAATCCTTTAATTAAAATTTTAATTTAAAAAAAAAATGTTGGATAGGAAATATTTTGAGTTCATATTCGTTTTCAATATAAAAAAAGATTAAAATCATGTATTGCATGTTAGGAAACAAAAATTATGTTTATCAGTAATTATGCGGCCCGGTGATGTTATAGACCTGCGTTTCTCAACCTGGGGTTCGCGGTGATATGAAAGGGAGAGGGGTCAGAAATTAGCCTACAACTTCACACGTAAATAATAACGAAATCATTTTATGTGAAAAAAAAAAAATTTATTGTAAGCATTTACTTACATTTATAAGTACTCATGTAAAGAAAATAAATTAATGAGATGATCGCGTTTGTTTTTCATTTAAAAGTTTCTCCAAACGTGGATCTATGTTAGAAACGCACAAAACCAAATTGTTTTCAAGTGATAAAAGACAATTCCTATATTTACTTTTTAGCGCAACCATTGAAAAATAAACTTTTCATAGAGGTAAGACATGGCGAAAGGGATTATTATATTCAATGCTTCTGTAACTAAATTTTCATTTTCACTTCCAAGAGCAAGCCAAACGTAAATTCGGATGTGAATTGTAGTTGTAATGTTTTGTCGGCAGACATTTCGATGAGCTGGTCGTGAATCTCAACTGGTAATTTAGCAGCTGCAACAACGTTTTCACTAAATGGATTCAGTACCCGTCTCTTCGAGAAATCATTTTTATCTTTCAGGAAATACTGCGCCAATTGAGTTTTTAGCTCACACAAATGCATCTTCATTCTATG
Source organism: Lycorma delicatula (assembly GCF_047948215.1). Taxonomy (NCBI): domain Eukaryota; kingdom Metazoa; phylum Arthropoda; class Insecta; order Hemiptera; family Fulgoridae; genus Lycorma; species Lycorma delicatula. The sequence goes on along the minus strand of NC_134455.1, from coordinate 343,251,603 downwards.
CAAACTGTGGTGAATAATAGTGCCTCTGTCATCCAAATTTTTCTCAATATAATCAGAAGTGAATGGAGACATATTAAAATGTTTGCTTTGAAAGTAAATAACCCAGATATCAAGCTTCTTAATAAAATCATGAACTTTGTCTGTCATTAATAAAATACTTTTATCACGCCCTCGTAAATTCACATTTAAGTCGTTTAAATGCGAAAATACATCAGCTACGTAAGCCAAGAGCAACATATACCCAATCTGTAAAAATATTGAGAAGAGCGTTTATTTATCCTGGAAAAATATTATTAATTTAATTTCTTCTCCCAATTCCAATAACTGGGTTAATACTTCTCCCCGCGATAACAATCTGATCTCTGTATGGAAAAGAAGAGATTTTTTCTTAATAAAAACGGTTAATAAAATTAACCGTTTTTATAGCTTTACAAAGAATTTGTTTGAGATTTTCCGACATATTTTTTTTGTAGCAAGAGCATGTCTGTGAAGGAAGCTGTGCACCCATTTCGCCCACGGTACAAGATGATCTTTTAATTTTTTCAGAAATCCACTGTTATTTCCTGTTATCGCCTTTGCACTGTCCCTGCATACTGCAATATATTTTGTCCAATCTAAATTATAGTTTTTATTTGCGTCATAAAAAACTCAAAAAGACATTGTCCTGTTGTACGACCAGGTATTAACAAAATTGAAAATTTTAGTTCCTTTATTTGGCCAACTCTACAGATAAATTGGTCGGTCTGTTTGCCAGCGAGTCAATTTTCGTGTATTGGAATGAAATAAAAACGAGACATTGACTGCGCATTAAATTTAATTTTAACATAAAACAACCGCTAATCGGTACATGATATTTATTTCGACTAATATTCGACGACAATTTTGTTCAACAATTTTTGTATTTTTGATATGAGAAGAGACATAAGACATAATAAGCTGCAGTAGAGGTAGCTCGCGTCGTTGTTGTCGTTCACTGAGCGCGCCGTGCCAGCTTTGCGACGCTCCCGAAACCGGACATTGGGGTACCTGTCCGTGGCCCATAACCTCCCCTTTCCAACGATATAAGTAATTAATATTTCCGACTGGCTTTTGCACGGACTGAGGCTGACGTATTGAATTTTTATACTTGATTACATATTTACTTGAATTTTTTATACATAAATATTGTCCAAAATACACTTACTATTACTTAAATCTATCTATCTCGACAAACTCGAAATACAAACACTCGAATTACCGCGCTATCACGTCTACGTCGTGAGCTACTTTGAATGAAAATGAGCGAGAGCGCCAGTTTGGCCGATCTGCGCTGTGCCCCTCTCCTCTCCACCACGCTCACCAGTGACGCAAACTCAAAATCGTATCGGTTACCTGACCGTGTAAGTTATTAAATGACACAGCATTTACGTCTCTGAGACTAATAGTTAGGCAATAATATAATATAAATAGATATTAATGTAGGACGATATAAACCTTTTCGTCACGCTACAAATTTCTGTTCTCGTACTCGTATGTTTCGATATGATTTTAAAGACGTTTCACGTCAAAAGAGAACATCTGTTTCGTTATTATTATAAATTTTCGTAACAGTACGTTATAAATTTTTATAACGTTACAGTAGGTTTTCTTATAGTTTTATCTTATTGCTAAATTGCCTGACAGGTTAAACGATATTACAGAAACTCACCTCTTCGGTAATTTTCCAAAAAACAACCGGTTTCAGAGATTTAAATGAAGAGGTTTATCATATTTCTCTGGGAAATATAATTTTATTAAAGGTTATTTTTCTTGGACGTAGAAAAAGCAATTTTTTTAAGTTCACTGAAGAAAAGTGAGAAAGAATGGTAAATTGCAATAAACATATTAATTAATATATTACACTATCTTAATTTTTTATCTGATCCAATAAAAGCAGTTTGACGTAATGGAAAGAAAGATGATATACTCCAAACTTCATTCTTACATATCTCAGCATACCTTTATGTTCTGTTCTCGAACATTCATTTTTTTCATATTATATATTAAATATGTTTATTTTATTTTCTAACCTTTTAACTGTATCGTAATATTTTATTAATTAAATTAATATTACTTAAAAAATTTTACAGAAATGGTAATTCCAGCAGCAGTAATGGATATTTGCCTGGTAAGTTAAAAAATGTTTCAGAATAAAATAATTTAGTACTTTATTTAATTTAGAAAAGTAAAGATATATATATTTTAATGTAGTAATTTAAATAATTTATTGTACAAAGAAAATATTCCCATAATTTCGTGTCTCTAGGTTATCTCTTGACATATTATTTGATTAAGCAATTATTTCTTTCAGAGTGTTTTCCGATTAGATAAAAAAAAGCAGAAACGATTTAAAGTTGTTTACAGAGTATCTTTATTTTCACGTAGCTTAATATCTAGATGTATCTTACATTTTTTCTCTCTGTCCTTTTGAAAACAGTTTTTTGATTTTTTGGAAGAAAATTCCTTTTTAATACTAGTTTAAATTTGAATAGCATCAAGTCGATAGAAAACAGTAATGAAGCAATCCTCCTTCACTACAGGTAAACCTTCACATCAAATTTTCTAAATTTCCTTAATTTACCCTCACTTACTTCTGAACTTAATTTGCCTGTTAAATTTTGGTACAAAATTTAAACCTACTTAAAATTATAAAAAAAATTACAGAGTATTCATTTTTTCAAACTGTATATAAATATGCTTATATATATTTTATTTTCTAATTTTTTAACTGTATCTTAATATTCTATTAATTAAAAAAAAACAACTAGAATAACAATTTAATAAAAAATGAAAAAGGTTATAAAAAACTATAACTCCTTTAAAGGGATTTTTGTGTTAAGGACCATTAATCAATAACACAAAAAAAAACAATAAAACAACATGAAAAATAACAACACAACTACAGTCGCAATAATAACAATCCTAATTCTAACAACATTAAATTAATTTTAACAACCTTAAAAATGTAAGATACTATTCTCGTAATTAAGCGTTAAAATAAAAATGTTCTGTAAAAAAAAAATACTCTTTACCCCTTATATAACCATTAATTAAACCTCCTTTATTTACTACATTTTTTTTTGTTAAAATTGTTATTTTATTTTATTTATTTCCATTTTGTCTTTTGCTATTGGTTTTTTATTTTATCAATTTTTTTTCTTATTCTGAGTAGATTTTTTTGTTGAATGGGTTCCTGTTTTTTTTACGTCTTCCGTTTTTTTTTTTTGGTTTTTTTTAATTTAGAGGTTGTGTTTTATTTTATAGATTAGGATATATAGCAATGATATCGGTTATGTTAAGGCGATCCAGAAGCATCTTTTGTGGGAAGTGATTCATTGCATATCATCAGAGATAACTTCTTTTGGGAACCTCCTCCTCCTCTCACACCCCGACCATGTTTACGTAAAGAATGTTTTCTGAAATGTATTTTCTCGTTTTTTATAACAAAAAGGGATAATAAATGGAATAAAATTTAGGAACTCAAAAAATTAAAAAATTTTATAAAAATAATTTTGTAATCTTAGAAAGGTGCTCTAATGACCCTCTGAGAAACATTTTTTTGAATTTATTAACTCAAGAATCTTTTTAGTAAAAGATTTAAAGGAAAAAATAATTTAAGCAAGAAGAATTTCAAACATCCTTTAACCAAACTATTTATAATATTTTGATATTTTTTTCAAGTCGGTTAGCAAAACGGTGTGTTTTTATATTTTTTTTTTAATTCACTCCCTTAGTAACAAATTCAAAGACGAGATCAGTTTCGAAAAAATTCATACCGTAATAAATTTTATTGTTTAGTAACGCAGGTGATATTTACTGAATTATTTTGAATAACGATTTTAATTGTTCTTAGAAACCGGTCAAAAAATTGTTAAGATGGGAGCCCAGGTTGGAGATGATGAGAATACTCATGCTTTTATTTGCAGATGACCAAATTGAGGATGATTAAGCTGTAGGATACGTGATAAGAAAGCTTTATTGAGGATTATCATACACGGAGACCGGAGGTGAATAGTGAAAAGATAGAGTATATGTTAGTTGGAAGTGCATATTATTACAAATAAAGGAAAAATAAAATTACTCAGTGAGTTTAAATATAGTTACTTTTCTAACATCACATGGAAGGGCAGATATTGATATTTTGGAAAACGTCGGTAAAGATAAAACGATCACCAAATTCTTAAATCCTATTTTATGAAATATTCGGGTATCAAATAATACAAAGAAGAGAATCGTAGCTCTTTCGTTGAAAGTTGTTCCACGTACATCCCAAGAATGGACTCTCCCTCCGAGACTTAAAAATAGAATGCCTCTATAAAGATGAGTTTTTTGAGAAGAAGTTGTCGACTGGCTGTCTTAAACCGATTAAGAAATGACGATATCCTGAAATAAATTCACGGAAAATAACTTTTAGTGAATAAAGTTGAAGAAAGAACCGATGCTGTGGTCATCTGAGACATGTGGACGAGAGTAGGATACGTCAGAAAATTTGGTCCCGGATTCCTGTTAGAAGGAGAAAGAACAGTCGGCCAGGGAGGAGTTGAATAAATGATGTGACCGCTATGGGATCGAGGACTGCGAGATGAAGACACTTCCGGTAGAAACCGATGGTGTTTTGGGTTGCGATAAACGGCCTCGAGCTGTACTACAAACTGCTAAAGAGAGAGATTGTTTTAAGTTTCATAATTATTTTACATGCATAATAAGTAAATTATTTTCATTTATATACATTTTATCTACTTTGACCACAATCACAGGAAATAGTAAACTTCCTTTAAAATACTACACTGCTAGACGGTTAAATAATGTGAAATGCTTAGTACGGGCCTTGCTAACTTTAGATAACGTAAAGAAATTTATTGACAAATCAAAGAAACTTCAATCTAAGCCATACACTAATGTTGTTGAGCATTGAAAAGACAAATTCCTAAAATGTAAATTGGCATTTTACAAATCGATTTCGTCTGACCGTGAACCCTTTATAAAAGGCAGTTTCAAAGTTCAAATCCTCTTGCTCCTTATTTATTTTCATGATGTTAATGATCTACTAAAAACGCTTCTTATCCGTATAATTAAATCAAGTAATATACCTGCTGTAAACACTTCTTCGAAACTAACATCAATTGATCTTACCGACTTAGAAAAATAACGTGAATTAAAGAAAATAAAAAGATCAAAAGTGATGGAACTGAGGTTTCGTAAAGAGTGCCAAACTTTATTAGTTAAATTCATCTTTAAGCTTGTTGAACGAAGTCCTTTAAAATATAAAGTTATGAGGGATCCATCACTATTAGATTCAGTTGTGATCCTTCATGAGCCTGAACTTGGTAGTGACAAATTAAGTGTTTATTGGCAGTATTATATGAACCCAATAACGATGGCTTCATATAATAAGACATTATTATATTTTCAGTAAATATAGCTGAAAAAGCTATATTTACTGAAAATATATCTGAAAAAGCTTAGAAACAAAAATCTTTGCTACGCATGGATGCTAAAGGAGTTCTGAGTAGCGAGTTCCAAATATTTTTACCAGATACTGAAGATTATGACAGTAAAGAATTGAAAGATAAGAGGAAGTTGGATAAATTTGTTTCATTTATTTTACCAAAAAATTCAAAATATGTGGACCTGTGGGAAATAGTAAAACTACACTTAATTTTTTCACATGCAACAGTCGAAGGTAGCTTTTCCATTAACAAATCTCTTCTTGTGGAGAATTTTTGCACGAAGAGACAGTAACTAATCAATGAAAAATCTTTGATGCAATTGTAGATGTTGGTGACAAGGAGAATGTTTTCATTACCAAAAAAAATTCTTTCTGCAGTGGGAAGTTCTAGAAGACGATATGAAGAATGTATTTTAGTCACAGTGATTTTAGTTTTCCTTAAGTTGTGATCATACATATACTCTTTGTTAAACTGAAGTCTGTATTCTTAGCATTTTTATCTAAACCATGTTTTTAATATTGTTTACTTTGCAAAATAATGTAGGCAAGTTTTTGAAAAAACTTTTAGAAATCTTAGGTGCGAGCCAATTTTTTTTTTTTTTTTGCTAAATGAAATTCACTACATAACTCGAAGCATGTGCGTAGGAATATGAAATGTAATCTTTGTAGTGCATGAAAAATACCATGCCTGACCGGATTCGAACCCGGGACCTCCGGATGATAAGCCGAGACGCTGCCACTCCCAACATGGAGATCGGCTATTTCTAAAAATTGCTTTAGTTTATTTTTAGTTAGTTTTGATTTCTTATTTGTGTTAGTTTTAGTTACCATGATTTCATTTTTATCTAAGAAACTTCTTAAATATTTGTTGTTTTTTTTTTAATTTGCAATATAATTTACTAAAACAATTTATCTCAAAAAATAGCCTTTTTTTCCTTTTTTTTAAGAGGTGGAGGAACCCCATTTACGGGCGCCTAAGCAGTGTCGGGCTCGCTAACAGGTTCCGCCAGTTATAACCAAGGACGTATGTATACCTGCGCACTACCGACTAAACCTCCACCCTTGGCTTCCCCCTTCCTGGGACTGCTTATAAAAACATTTCATCCGAAGAAGGGGGGAATCGCCCGCACACACAGTAATAACAACCAACAAATGTCATACACTACACAAACAACACCACTGGAAACAACACATGCAGTACGTCAAATACAAACACCGACAACAACATCACACAAGAACCCTGCAGAAAACAGGACACAGCTTCTAACACCCACGCGTTACACACCCACACAGCAGTCAAGACAGAAATCTCAAATAGTCACACCACTTACCAGTGGCCACCATCAGACGCACGAGCAGAGTGTCCTCGGCCTCATCGCACCCAGGCGACCCCCACACGTACGGGGGACCCCCTAGGCACTCAGCCGAGAACCTGTCCGCCCCCACGCCTTCCGGCGCCATTCTCCACTGCGGGACTTCTCATATAATTGCAGCTTCCTCATGACCGTCCTGAGGAATCTTTCCACAGTCTTCCATTGTGCCTCACCTTGTAATGGGATTCATATGCTCATGTCTCAGGATACCGAGCATCTCTCTATGCTCTAATAGCCTAGTTTTAAATAAGTCTAATACTTTTAAAATAAGTCTAATAGCCTAGTTTTAAATTTATATTGTAAAAAAAAAAACATTAAAAAATAAATTTAAAAAATGAATGAAACAATAAATAATTAAAAAAAGGCCTCTGTGTTGGACAGCTTCGGGGATGGTGGAGGCTGCAAAAATATAAAACATCGATTTATTTTGCAGAGTAAACGGCAGTAGCATAAAATTGCGAATCAGAAAATTTTTACTAAATTGGTCAGTAAAAAGAAATCTTAAAATTCGGTGGGAATCCTGTTTTCGACTGTGGTTGTTTAATTATTTATAAAAGATAATAACAAAATTATGTATTCAGAGAATATTTTCTATATCCGGTCATTATCGACTCCTAAAAAAAAATTCACTTTTTCAACATACAATAATTTACAGTAATTACTAAAATAATCGTGGAAAGCCGTAAAATTTATTTTATACATTCCAAACTTACCTAGAGAGATAATAAAATTAGTAATTATGGAATTTTATGAATACCTTTGGCGAAACATATACGTTTCTTCCTGTACATTCTTATTTAATATTCGATCTGTTATAAAATATATATTATAATATTTATATTTTCATATACATAATATATTCAAATTTAGATTACTCGTGTGTATACATATAATTTATTTTCTTTGAAAAAATATTTCATTATAGAAATTTATTCATAGTGTTTACAAATGTGGGAATTGAAAAATTCGTACCAACACTTAAGAAAGTCCTTTAAGATTTTTTAATCGTTTCATTTATCTTATTCTCTTCATGAAAGTACAAGTGGAAATGATTATCTCAGGTTTAGTAGAAAAATAAAAGTAAAAATAAGACTTTAGACTATTAGTTATCATTGAGTATCTGTACAGCTGAAAATTATTTGACGTAAATAAAAATGATATTCAAACTTCGCTTACTTTGAGTTAAGCATAATTGTTACAAGAAAATTTTGGACGGCCACCTTAGATAATAAAAATTCAAAATTCTGGTATTCTTTCATTAGTATTTTTATAAATGTATTTTATCGTAAGTGTAATACTAAAAATAAAATACTAATCAGTTATTTTTCTCGGATAATAATTTAATTAATTATTTTTCTATATTCTAGGCTGTTTAGATTGTACTACATTTCCACAGGATTCTAGAAGTTATATAGGTTCCGAAATCAATACCAACAGTTTGCTGGACAGAAATTTTTTTTCTGAAAGAAATCATTTAACAACTCTTCAAGGATTGACTCATCCTGTAGCGTCAGAACTTACAGGACGCCCGCTATGGTAAAAACTGAGACAAATTATCTTTAATGATTTCATATGACTAAGCACTCGTTATTTTTATACCGGTGTTTCAATAAGTGGATAGTATCGACCCCTAGACAATTTTTGAAAGCTCAAAGGAATACTGGATGACAAGAAAGTTTTAAGCAGCACAGTTGAATTCGGAAAAAATAATTTTTGAGATTGAAATATTTTTAACGTAAATATATTATTATTATTATATTATTTAAGTTAAAAATATAGTTTACGAATTAATATAATGATAAATTTACACCTAAAACATTCTGAATTTTAAGTGAGCATAGCTATAACAAAAACAAATAAATGGTTAATCAGATTTACATGTAAAGAAAATTTTATTGACCGCAGACATTCTAAAAACAAATAATTATTGGGAGTTGTTTGTAAGAAAGTCTATTTTTTCGTAAATTTCAAAATCACTTTTTAATGATTAAATTTACGTCAATATTTTAATGAACAAAAAAAATGCGCTATAATGTTTTTAATTCGACATCTTCATTTTAAGATGATTTTAAAGTTCGTTAAGAAGTAATGTTAAATGAAATTATAGTAAAGCTCTTATTTAGTGCCTCATCACAAAGTCCTTCTTTTCTTAGGCGAAAATAATTTGATCATTTTATCGTGCACATCGTGATAATATACACTACAATTTCACTGTGGACTATAATACAGAGATACTCACATTTCATTTGATTCTTGAAATGTATTTATGCAAAACCGGTAACGTCTTACAGCAAGTGTTGGAAATATCCGCCATTTTCCTGAAGGCTGGTCCGAACCCTGCGCACCCTATTTTTTGACACCCTTCGTAGGACATCAGGGCTAATGGAATTTATTTCTTACTCTTACTCTTCGTTACTCAAGGCAAATGATGTGCGCGGTAAAATGATCTCACTTTAATATCTTCTGTTTTTTAATTGAATCACAATCTTATAGACAAGTATATGTTGATTTTTGTAGTTTTTCTCAAAACTTGAGATATAAATAAAAAAAAGGTTCTCTTTTAGTTTATCTTTGATACGTGTTTGGATAAAACGTGTTTGCTCTTAAAAAAGATAATTTTATTGTCGGCAATTTGAATAACCACCTTTTTTATTGATTTAGTTGTAATTTATTTACTTAATAAAATTATCAACATATTCAAACAAAAATGTTCGAAAATCAAAAAATATTTACCCCAAATTGTGCGTCCCTTTACAATTCTCTTGATCCCAAATATTCCCTTTAGCCTTCAACTATTACCTAGGGCGTGTGTTCACTTGCGGATTCTTGTGACTTTTTTCTTACCGGCTCGCTTCTCAGCATAATTCGTAATTTTTCGAAATTAAAATTGTAGTTTTTATATAGTTCTGTCATTTGTTCTTATATTTATTATTAGCTTATTATTTCCAGTAATAGAAAGTTTATTATGTTAAATTATGTATTCGGCTATTATTTATAAATGTTGTATGATACTTTAGTTTTTTTTTTTTTGCAGGAAGATGTGTGGGTGTGGGTGTTTAATAAACAACGCATTTGTTTAATAAACAAATGTCATTAATTGTGATAATAAAAGTAACGAAAATTACATAAAAAATAAATTATGACTTTGTGTTTTTTCATGGCTTGGGTATATAGGTGTGTGCATAATTACATTAGAACCTTATTTTACATCATTCATATATTTTTTTATATAAAATTTTTATAAAAATATTTTATATTTCACACAAATTTTTTTATATAAAATTAAAACTACCGCAATAACAATTGTTTATGTTTTAATTCTACAGGCCGATATACTTCCAGTCGCAAGTACCAGAAAATAACCCTCATAACCTGGCAAAACAGTTATTACAAATTTGCAGCTTTAGATTATATGAAGTGAGTAACAAATAGTCAAATTAAAATAGTATATAATACAATAAGAATGAACACAACTACGAAATAAAATGAGATTCTTTAACATTATCGTTAATGCTTGGCGGTAGTACAAAAAGCAATATGAAAGTTAACTATAGTACAGATTGATAGTGTTTATGTCGCATTTTCCCAACGCACTACACAGGCTGCTAATGCGGGAGAATATACGATACCGACAAAACGGTTTTATTTTTCCTTCATATCTCTTACTCTTCATTGCAAGCGGCTTTGATAAAATGTTTATAAACAGCCGTGAAATTATTTTATAACGTTTTGATTTACTATAATGAATAACCAATATTTATCTATATACTCGTAAATTCGAATACAGCATATTTATTTGAAAACAACGAATTAATTAAAAATCATTTAATAATTAATATTTTTATTATCTACTTTTTTATATCTTTAATGTTTATAAAATTCTTCCCGATTCATAAAACACCCGAAACGTACAAGTGTATAAGAATACAAAAGTATACCTTCAAACTGTCGACTACCTTTTTTCCATCAAATGAAATATGGTTTCATGCACTTCTACATTCCGTTTTTCTGTGCCAGTTCTTACTTAGCCTAAATATAACCGTACCTCCTTTCTCCTTTCTAATCGTTTATCATGGTTTTATTAATTTTACAAGAAAAAAGTTATTACTAAGATTTTAGATCAATTTTTCCAACCTATTTTTCAAATTTTCTGTACTTAGACGCTAGAGATTTTGTTGTATTGCTAAATGATTTCCCTAACACTGAATCCAGAAAACTTCAATGGTTTTTATAAACCAGGAAACATGTAAAGAACTCATTATTTTCAAAGTTCGTTTTTGGAAAACTAAGGTACTTTTATAATACTACAGGTTTCATGTTCGGGAATACCAATTTCTTTCGAAAAAGCAAGTTAGGTTAATGTTACCAAGAAAGAATAGTTTTAATAAAAGTGCGTTTTTAGTGAACAATTACAAAAAAATAATGATAGTGAACTAAGTACTTCATTGTACGTTAAGTCTTTAAAAGAAAATAGGTGTTCAATAATCTTAGGAATATATTAATTTTGACGTATTCTAATCTACATTATATAATTCAGTTTTATACTGATAAAACTGAAATATAGTACGAGTGAATTTGTCACAAAATTTCAAAATTGTTTTTTTATCAGTTTCCTGTTACAATATGGCTAACGAATAAGAAATTTTATTTGCCTTTCTGTTTCCTTATTACTGCATTACACAGTAAGCGGCCGGCCCGTTCTGATGAAAGGACAGGGTGCCTACCAAACTGAATTTAAATCAAAGGCTAAGGTTATACAAACATTTTAATAGAAGCTCAGTTGCTCACTTTTAAAAATTAATTTGTTAAACGTTTCTCATCTGAGCTGCTTTAAAATGAAACAACAATTAAGAGCTTTAGCTAAAAAAAAAACATATTTTGTATATTTAAGGGGAAACTCTCCTGTTTTCATTTGTTGTTGAACGTGCTCTTAAATCTATGTTCATGATAGTTAAATGTTACACGTGAAATAAGATCTATATTATAAAATGTACTTAAAACTTAATTTGTAGGATTGTGACCAGATTATGTTCCTCGGGGTAGTTTAATTATTCAAGCTGTTTTTTGCCTTTGTATGCTGCTGCTGCTATCAAACCTTTTTATGTACTTTTACAGATTATTTTTCTTTTTCGATATTTCATCGATAATAAATTAATTAGTGCTTAAATTGTTTCGTGGGATTACATTGCGGTATTCGGGCAATAAATTAATTGATAAATAAATAAGTTAGCTTTTTTGCCAACTTTGACATAAATAAAATAAAAATTCCAATTTTTTTCGAAAAACGACAATAAAAATTAACCTAAGATCATCCAAAACCTTTGAATGAAATTCACTTTGTGCATAAAACCTTGTGATTACTCACAAACTTGAACTTTTCTTTGAGAAAAATGACGGCAATTTTTCAAAACGTCTTATATTATGAAATTATACTATTCCAATTCAAAAAACAGTTGTTGGGAGATAAATTATCGGATATTCGTACTAACACTATTCTTGACCTTGCAATCTTTAAAAATATTTTTCTAAACAACCAAATGATTATCGTTGCCTTTTATTTAGTACAAATCCAAAAAATTTAAAAAAATGTTTTTGAAGAATCGGTTTATGTTTGTGTGCTCAAAAAGTGAGTATCCTACAGAGCCGGTTCCCCGTCCACATTAAATCCTGAACAGCTAGTAGTAGTTAATTATTTTTCAGGAGTGTTGATTGATAGCCCAGGTTTTCATGGAAAAAAAGACTCAATAATCGGTTCATTTTTTAACCGATTATTGAGTATTTTTTTCCATGATTGAAACCAAAAATTGTGATGTCCTGCAGAATATTCTTAAAAATGATCTTTAACATAATGCTTGCATAAATATAATTCCCGTGCTTTACAAACTCAGTGTCAACGCCAGTGTTAGACTGTTGTATTTTCAAATTGGATACTATAAAAGACATCCTTTATTTGTATTTACCAGAGCAAGCAATAGCCTACTTTAAGTGCTGAAAATCTTAAAATCTGTCATTTATTTCAAGTAAAACCTTTATACTTACAGTAACCATGTTGCTATAGAACATTAATAGAGAATAAAGGAAATGCATTTACTTTTCAGTAAAATCCCCATTTTTAAAAGAATATAAACCACATTACAAACTAACTGACAAACACAGTCTGTGAACTCATATAATAAAAATTACATAAAAATATTACTTTTACTTTTTTTTTTTAAAAACAAAAAAAGTTACACAATAACCAGTAACTCAGCAATTTTTGTTCACCTAGTAATGAGATTATCATAACAAAACATACTAACATAATGTCAGTACATATGTTACCGTGAAAGACCGATAACAGGCAAATATCGATATTCTCCGGTAAATGTCGACACATACCAAATACGTCGGTGAAAAATCGACGAAATATTTGCTTTATTCGGACCTTCGCCGGTATATATCGATAAACACAGATAAGCTCTGGTGGGGGTCAAAACGATAACTAGAAATTTAATTAAAATCACCCAAAACCAATCTCTAAGGTATATAGATTACGAGAAATCCTTATAAAAAAGAGGAAGTTTAAGCCAAACATAACCTACGGTTGCTTCGCTCGCTAATTTCGTTTAATTAACGTTAAATATATAAACTTACATGTTATTCTCCAACACTGGAGGCTATTTATCAAATGCATTTATAGAAAAAATTAATAAAATTTTCAGCATTTTATAAATTGAGAGGGCCAGTCACAATTGCATTATAAACGATAACGATAAAAATAAATGGTCAGATGACTTGCCCTTTGTTCAGTTTTTTTTATAAAAATGTTTTTATTCAACTTTCAACAAGATGAATGCGGTTTATATATACCTTTCATTACGTATTACAAAACAATAAATAATTCAAATTTGATTACATTTTTCACTGAAAAAGTTAAGAACTACTTAATTAATAAAATAAACCATTTTTTAGAATAATGTATTTGACAAAACTGTTAAAAACCGAATTATTCATTGATAATTTCATTCTTTCATTTATAAGAGAATAGAAGGTTTTTAGTATTTACAAAGTTGCAAATAGCTACACATCTGTAGCAAGAACGTAGTCAGACTTATGTAGTAGTCCTAGTATGAATTATTACCAATCTGATACTATTTTTGAAGTATTCTTGTTTCATCTAATTAATTATATCTGATGGTTTAATTATAAAATAAAATTTGTTCTTGCTGTAATCAAAAGAATCTGACCTATGAAAAATTAATAATGAATCTTTAATCACAATTATTATTATTAATAATATAAAATTATATTTTTTTTATCTCTATTAGGCTTTTGCATTATTTGCAAGACAAATGGGATGGGGAGAAATAGCATGTGAGATAACTCCACAAACACAAAATGGGAACACAGTATATATTTCCAAGGTAAGATATATTGTAACTTAGAAACATCATTACCTTATTATTTTTTAATTATACATTGTATAATAAAAAAAACAATCAGTTTACCATATCTTAACAAAAATTCTTTTAAATCGTCTTAATAATTTGCATGCATATATCTGTAGCACAGAGGTAAAGAACACCATCTCTATTTTTACAATTTTACACTAAAACAGTATGAAGTTTTGAAATTCGCTCTTTTATTTTCTTTCGCTCACCACCATCTTTCTAACACAGCTTTTTCTATTAAAATACCTTATTTAGGTATACTTTAATTCATGTGGTTACATATTTATTTTTTGTTTTATATTTAATAAAATGGACATGGTGTCTTATACTTCTATGTACTTATCATTTTTTTTTAATGAATTCTAACATCATGTCCAGTCATTTGTGAAAGAAAAACAGTATGTCTGAAGAAAATTACATTTTATTTTGCAAAGAAATAGTTTATTAAAAAATGCCATTCATAAAAGATAATATTAGCGCAACACAACCTTCTGATTTTTTTGTACAAAAGACAAATAAATTGTGCAATAAAATGATTGTACAATATTGTGACACTGTTACATTGAAAATAAAAAGATAATTAAAACACTTTAATCATTATAAAATTATTTTGCTCGTACAAAAAACTGTAATACAATGTAATATTATTGTTACGGACAATCAAAAATAATTTACAAAGAACTAAAAACTATAATCATTTCTTCAGTAGTAATATTATCTACTGTCCGATAAAAATTCACAAAGAAATTCAAAATTAATAATAAAAAATGATAAAGTAGTAAAAAATCTACATCATATTCAAATTCAATTTATTAAGAAAACTAATATTCTAAACTAAATGTTTAATTAAAAATAATTGTTTCCTCTACTATTCATCATTTTCTTCTTCAGGAGATTCATTTAGTTCACTGCATTTACATATATTTTGATAAAACAGATGACACTGTGATGATAAATAATTAGCTAGAGTTAA
Organism: Lycorma delicatula; assembly: GCF_047948215.1. NCBI lineage: Eukaryota > Metazoa > Arthropoda > Insecta > Hemiptera > Fulgoridae > Lycorma > Lycorma delicatula. Next base: position 343,236,360 of record NC_134455.1, on the reverse strand, counting down.
CAGGTCTTTGTATTTTAATAGTGATATCAATTAATGACATCAAGTACATCTGGAAAATTGACATCATTCTTTCTCAAGTTTCTTTATAAATTAACTGAAAGACAAAAAAAAAGTGATAAATTAATTGTTCTTTGTCAATATCAGTTTCTATTTATAAATAATTCACCAATATTTTCTTCCTGAACTTTAATGTAAACAAATTGTGACAGGAGTATTGGCTGCTAATTAAAAACTTTCCTGTAAATAAACAATGTCTTACCATATAGTAATTTAAAATTCTTACGATCGTGTAATTTCATTTTGCAAACATAATACTGTTTTGAACATAGCAGATCTACTGCTGCCAATCCCTAGTTGATGATATCTGTAAGTAATTTATTATCTTCTTCTTGATTCGTTCTATCAGCGCATTAACATTGTTCGCTTCCATGTGCGGATGGCCTTTTAACACTTTCTTTTTCTGTTTAGTCTCTGGAACTACCATAAGGTATAACTTCAGAGGATCAATGAGGATGATATGTATGAATGAAAATGAAGTGAAGCCTTGTGCAGTCTCAAGTTGACCATTCCTGAGATGTGTGGTTAATTGAAACCCAACCACCAAAGAACACCGGTATTCACAATCTAGTGTTCAAATTTATAAAAAAGTAACTGCTTTTACTAGGATTTGAACCTTAGAACTATCTACTTTGAAATCAGCTGATTTGTGATGACGAGTTTACCACTAGACCAAACCGGTGGGTTGATGGCTATTTAAAAATAATTTATGACTAATACACTTTATCTGTGGATACTGGTGTAAAATGTATTAAAAGCACATAACAATAGCCAAATTTTTGTTCTGGCCATAGCATTTGTCTGACCCTAATACTATTTCTTCAATTTCTGAATTGGGAGTGTATTGTTCAGCCCATTTTAGAATGTAAGAAGCAATTTCATTCCCACCATGTCCTGCCTTAGTTTCATCCCACATCATACAAAATGAAGTCGACCATTGGAATCATAAATTTTGAAGTTAAACGTCTACAACTTCCTGCAGTAGAAAATTTCGGTGTTTGCTGACAGTGTGGTGTTGGTAAACATTTTTGTAAATCAGCTGTCAACACTTTTACTGTTTGGCCGTTTTTTGTATCTTGAGTATCTTTACTTTTTTTGTAATACCACTTCTGTAATTCCTTAAGGTGCAATTCATAAATACTTTGAATAAATTTTTTACATCTGAACTTAATTCACCCATTAATTTCACTAGATATTAATCACAGATATTTGTGCTGCTTAAATAACAAGTTTAATGTTTTGTTGAATTTATACAAAACCACTTTTTTGCTACTTTTTTTTTACTTACTTTATTTTCACTACAGAATTGTTGATACAATGAATACAATTTCTGTGGATTTAAATTAGGACTTAAAAAGTGTTTTAGTTTTCAAGCATGAATAGTAGCTCTCATATTTTTGTATAACATTTATGTATTGAATAACATTTTGAATTATTTCTTCAGGTGTTTTCGTGACAGGTGTATGCCATCCTCTTTTGTCTATTTCTACAATCCCTCCAGGTTCTTGTTTTTTTAGTTGCCTTAACGACTGTATTAGATGTAGCTAATGTGTTTAAAAACAGCATAAATTTATATGTATGTATGAGTACATGTATAAGTTGGGAGCTATAATAAAAAAGTTGTAAGCGATCCGACACGAATCATAAATCACTCAAAAATGCTGTAGCCATTCTCAGCAATAACATGTAACCCTTGCCAGGCTTACTAGGAAATCTGAGGCAAGAAACAATTTCCCATCATCTTCTAAACCGAGCCAAGTATACTGTTGTTTATAAGCATACCAGTCTACCAAAACTCATGCAATTAGCCCAAGAAATGGAACCTTTATTCTGGCTTTGTAATCACCACAGTTAATCTAAGAGAAAACAATTCTGAATAGTGGGCCTTGTACTTCAGATATTTTACACATGTCACAGCTGGAAAAAAGACCAAGAAAAATAATGTGAACAAAAAATTAATGAATCCATTTTCATAGATGAACATTTTTTGTATTAACCGTTTGATTAAAATTGGTCATTATGAATGTATTTGTTAATGTATTTACAGTTCTGCATCAGTTGATACATTCATTTTCTTTTTAAAATTTCCTTTTCAGATTTTCACAATATTAAACAAAGTATAATCCATATACAGATTAGACTCACGCATAATACATGTGAAATTCTTTTATACCAAACGAATGGTTTGTTACAACTATCTTAAATTAAATTAAATCAACTTTGTGTTAATGTACATAAGTCTTTTAACCTAGACTCAAAGAAATATAGTTTTCTTAATGTCAACTATGTTGAAGTAATTATGAAAGTTTGAATAGTTTCATAATCATTTAAACAATATATAGAAATGCATACAATGCATGTAGGCAAGCTTACAAATGTATTAACCAGAACATAAAACTTTTACACACAACACATAAAAAATCAAAATCCCAACATTTGAGCAATATAAAATTTACAAACACTCAAAATTTTATGAAAACAACATGCAGTATTACATGAGCAAACACAACATAGTTAAAGTGTATTATTTAGTTGCGTATTTTAATAGTACTTTTTAAGTTGGGTGTCATTAACAACACTGCTACTGCTAACTTCATTGATGAGGTGCGTTAATTTTTACCTCTGAAAGAAAAAATTCTTGAACACTTTTAAAAGTGATTAATTTAAACAGCTTTTCTGATCTACATCTATTATTACCTTTCAAAAATTTGTAGTTTTAAATAACATTACAGTTTATTATTAATTTTGCTGTTAATTTTAATGTTGTTTCAATTTACTAAGAAAAGATTACTTTAAGAAACTTTTTTCTTTAATTTCATTTAGATTCACGTTAAGGAGGCCCCTACTGATGTTCAGTCAGCACTCATGTCTCTGGTAAAACCATTTTGTGCTGCAACAGAAGATGCAGCACGTGAAGCATCAGCATATAAAATCTGGAAGCTCATTCTTCCACACTTGCAAATACCTCTGTTCAGTCAATACATATATTAGAATTATAAAATTATCAGTTCAATTCGTGATTTTCATTCTTATTTTGAAAGAATGAAAATCATGAATTGAACTGATAATTTTATACCTTTCATACTATATGTGAAAAAAGAAAAAATACACCATAATTATAAAAGAGAATAAAAAAAGGATACCAGCAAGAGCTAATATGCAAACACCATAAATTATATCATTAACAAAAAAATTTATCATCATTTATTTACCCAGAATTGTCATTTCAATGAATTTATTACATTATCTCAACATAGTAAATGAGAAATTATTCATATATTAAGTAATAAAATGAAATTAGATAAAATGATATTGTTATTACATAGTAAAATGGCTTTGTTGGATTTCCTATTATTCTGCAACATATGTAAGTAATGGTGACTAAACAAATAGTATGGGAAAACAAATAATTGCTTGTTTTAACAAACTTTAACTTTTGTTACCAGCAGCTAAGAAAGTTTTATGTTTACAAACAAAGCAAGAAAACAGAAGGAAAATAGAAATAAATGTATACAGAGAAATAATGTTATACAGAAAAAGGTTTCCTCAAAAAACTTGTCATTATAATTTTTGAGACACATTCAAACAAGAATGTTCAACAGTATTTTCCAAAAGTGACACACTATATTGTTTTGTTTCAGTACTTTATTGAAAGGTAAAAGTTGCAGGCAGCATGTTTTTTTATTGGAACCATTCACGATGTTTGAAACTGATTATAAAATTAATGATTTCATTAATGAATTCATAACAGACTTGTTTAAAATACAGAGATACACAGCCTATTACATTTACTTTCAGTAATTCAGTTGGTATCATGTAAATAGCAGAAAAAAGTCATATCTGTGATTTAATTTTAAAATGAGAGGTTGTCAGATACACTCATTAAAACTGAGTTTATTTTTTTTATGATTAACAGATCTATTTTTACATTTTTCCTTTTACTAAGAAAAATTTCCATTAACTGGAATGATTCAGTTTGATTTCAATCAAACTGAATCTGTTTAATTTTTTTATCCAAAATGAAGAAAATTACTGTATTAAAGAAAAATACAATATGAAAATTGGAGAACAATAGGAAAATATAAATTAAAACACATCTGGATGGAATTTTTTAGAAAAAATGTTTAAAAAGGAAAAAGCTGGTGTTGATTTTTGAATGTATAATAGAATGTACGGAGACAGAAATTTGAAGCTCCATTTTTTTTAAAGAATTAATCTTTAAAATATAATTTAAAAATATTTTATGAACTAATTTTAAAATATAATAGTATACAGTTCAGTTTCCAGTACTTTATTTCACATAATAATAAACAAGATTTATTAAATTGGACTCAATTTTTTTTTTTTACACTTTTTGCTTTCTTAGGAAACAAGAATGAGAGTAAGTGCAGTTCTTTGAACCCTTCTCATGGACATTCTCTAAAATAAAATTAGTAAATGTTATTTTATTTACATATAGTTAATAGTTTGGAATTCATTTCTTATTAGGCAGTTATTTTATGAAATGATCAATAAAAATATGATTAATATGTTTACACAATTTATTAAATTTAAGCTGTTTTTAATATAAATACATCTTAATAAATTTAGCTAAAGTTTCTGAAAATGTAAATAAATTTATATTAAATACTAAAATATACTGTATTTTAATAGTTGACTAATTTTTAAAAACTACTTTTCCCATAAATATCTAAAAATATAGTGGATTTCTAAGTTTGAACTAGGTTAAACAAAAAACAGACTTGAACAAAAATATTTATTTCACTGTTTGTGTACACATTCTTACAGTGTAACTGCGCACTAAGAAAGGATTTTTTATATCCAAAGTTTAAATTGTTAAAATGGAGTAACAATGAAATTTACTATTTTTTTTTTTTGGTAACAAATGAAGATATCAACTTGATTTTTGGTTTGATTTTAATTTTTTTGGTTTGGTTTAATTTTTTAAGGAAAGCAATTTTGAACAGTGTAGCAGCTAAACCAAAACAGCCATTGTTAACTTACTGTTACTGACATGAGTGGAAAAAAAGTAACATACAAAACTGTTATTATACTTGTATATCTATAATTCTCACAAAATCCGAGTATGAATTCTATTTAAAACCATAAAATATAAGGATTAGTTTTGGTTTATTTTTTTCATTATTTAATAAAGATCATATATTAAACTAGTCACTAGCTTTAGGTAGTTGTTAACAAAATTCAGCTATAATCATCAACCATTAATAAAATTTAACTTCAGAATCATAAGTTTTTCAATGAACATTCAAACACCTGTAAAATCAGTACATTTATATAATCATTTGCAATAACAATTTTCAAAGATGACAGAAGGATTGTTTGTTTAGGTTTTGAACTTAAAATATAAGTAGTACCCTTCTAAAATTTTGTTTTAATTTTATTACTATTAATTTATATATAATAATAGTAGGGGCAAGAATATTAATGACAATCAATAAATTAAGCTAAAAGATCTACATGAAACTTCTTATAATTCAATTAATGAGGATTAATTTAATTTATGAGAACTTTATCATTTGCAGAACTCATGGAAATCCAAAGAGAAATAATTTTATCTACAATTAAATGTTTTTACTCCACCATATGTTTTTTTGCAGCCATTATTTTATATTATTGTTCAAAAGCTGCTAAACTCAGGACAGAATTTATGTTTTCATAATAAATAAAACCTTAGAAGCTTATTCACTTCATATAAAAAAATCATACCTCTGAAATATTCTTTCTTTTATTTAGATGAAGAAAGTAAGAATGATATTTATTTATTCTTCCTCTGACAACAAATTATCCAAGTTATAATTATTCTGCTCTTTCTTGTTTCTTTTTTTTGGATAAGAAGAATTGAATCATATGAAAAATATTATTCTACATTAATAATATATATTCTACTTCCTCCTCACATGGGATAAGGATCTTCATGTTTCAGTCTTAAGAAAACATACCTTCCCCTGTTTTATAACGCTCCTAGTTTATTATTCCAAATGATTTACTTTCTATTTTAGAATACCTATCGTTATTCATTCTGTCAAAACATCATCTTACAATTCTCAAATACTATCTGAAAACAAAATTTTAATTATATCTCTCACACTCCCTCACTGTATCCCTGAATTTTGTATTTATAAAATAAAGTTTATCCTCATTTTCAGCAATCTGAATCATATTAAAAACTATCTCATTCATTTAAAATATTATAAATTTATGTTATAAATTAATTTTGGTTTCCTGTAAGCTCTTCCCTACTCCTATGGTGTACAATACCAGAAATGTAATAAGCTATATACAATAATCCTAATACTAAGCCAAACATTAAAAAAAAATAATTTATTAGGGATTTGTTATATTTAATTATTTTTGGCCACACAGAATCTCTATAAATAAAGTCATTAGATTCATTTTTAAACTAGAAACTTCCATGTTACCTTCTACATTCAAAAGGTAAATTAATTTGAAATAACAAGTTTAAAAAAAATTATTTGTATCTAAGTATAGACGTACACCTTCAAAATAGTTCATAAAAGATCTAGAAGTACACCTTCAAAATAGTTCAGAAAAGATCTTAAAGGTTATTGCTATACATTAAGAAGATGACTTGGATATTTTTTTTTTTTTTTTTATTTGATGACAAACCAAATTATTATTAAACTAAACCACAATTCATCATGCTGAATTAATAGATTGGATTCTATAATTAATCCTCTGAATACAACATATCAACCATATTCTGCACAAGGATATTTCAATACACAACCTCCCTTTACTATAAATTTGAGGTTGTTAGCTATTTTCCTCTTCTGTTTATATCACTTATATATATGTTACACTACATTATTGATAAATTGTACTGTTCTTGCTCTTTTCTTGATTGACAGACATCTGTATAATAATCCCTGCCTTTATCAAAATTAGTAAATACATTTATAAACTCCTTTAATAGCATAGATATTAAACCTTCGATAACCTTTGCAATCCATTACAATTCACAGCTTTCCTCTAACTATTCATTTAAAGTACTAATAAAATCTATTAAAGCTTAATATTAAAGTTAAAATCAAAGCTTATCGTAAAGCTCAAGTTTTATATTAAACCTTAAAATCAATTAATAAATTCCCTTCTCTTTTCAATAATTTGTTTGAGCATAAAAATGTCATTTACACAACGGATTTCCTGCAATGAAACTAGACTGTTCTTCTAGAACCAAGACATCAGAAATAATGTGGAGCTCATTATTAAAACCCCCTTATATAGAATTTAAAGTTGTACTCAAAAAACTGAGGATGTGTCATCCTTTGTTTCCTTTTTAAATGCTGATGTCTATTCTACAGATATTAATGTAGTTCTCCAACATAAATTACTTATCTAAAAACCTAACTTGAATACAGTATCACCACATTACAATAAGTAAATATTTGTTATCTAAACCAATTTATTTCCTATTTTTAATCATTCTTAGGGCTTTTCCAATTTCTAGAAAAAACCAAGTCCATTCAGCAGTTATATTCAGTCTGCCTACTGACATACCCTCAATTCTCATCTTCCATTCCTACAAGAATCAATGAGTATTCGCAGTCATTAAATTCATTGTTATGTAACTTGAAAAATTAGTCAAATTATTAACTGGTATTTAAATATGTAAATATTGAGTTAATTTTACACAATAGTCTGACACCTAAAAATATTTTTTTCAGTTAGGGAAATGAAATGATCAAAAGACTGGTTTAGGTTTTTCTAAACAAGCTCTTGGCTCTTTTATATTTCCATACATACTCATCCATAAATTGTATTACAGCTTTGACGGTATCATAGACAGTATACTCTTTGTTTTCCACACACTATCTGCTGAATGTTGTTGCATCATAACTTTAATCTCTTTATTTTCCTTCCACAACTTATTTAGCACCTAAACAAAATGTAGCACTTGGTAATAACATTATTTAAATGTGTATAAATAAATACATGCACTTGGTATTTTGTTTATTTAAATAGAAATGTGATAAATTTTAATTTACTGAAATTTGGAAGATGGCTGAATAGGTTTTTGAATTAAAACTGCATTTTATCAAATGTTAAACTGTAAACTGTTATCAAACAGAATTTATAAGTAATGAGAAATTGAATTTTTTTTATTAGATTATGCCTTGCTTTTTAAATACAAATAATTTTGTATTAATAATACCAAATAATTTGTAATTTGGTACAAAGAAACAAAACTATAAAGTATTTAAAAAAATTAATCTCATAAACAGCAGAATAACAATCTATCATATCATTATTACTGAGTAAGACCAATGGATACTATTATGTATGGGTTTTTTTAACTAAAGTACAAAGAAATAAAAATCATTAAATATTGCAGAAGCAACTATCAAACACAAAGATGATGACATTCCATATAATTAAATGAACCTCACAATTTTTTTCATATCTATTTTCACTGTTATTGTAACTAAATACAGTTAATAAACTGTACAAAGCAAATAATATGGCTAAAAATAAATTCAATAATGAAAGCATTATGAAAAAATGTTCAAAAAAATTTATTTATCACTGAATGCAACAATCACAATGCATATAATCTTTAATGTATTCAATAAATTGTCCCCTTTAATCAATCATTAAATGCTGTTAACATTTTATATTTAATTTTCATCTGACTTACATCACCTCAAAACCCATCAACCAGTAAAGCCAGTTTAGAAAATAGTCATTTTAATGACTATTTTATAATCATTAAACAACTTTATAGTTGTATTAAGCAACTATATTATATTTTTGAGCTTAAATCTGTAAATTTTTAAACGATTATTAATTTATTCATTTAATCATAAATTTAATGTTAATGTTTTTATATACACACAATGCACAAAATATTGTTTAATTAAACCATTCAAACTATTAACAAATCCTTATAATAGCCATTAACTTGTTTTATAACAATAACTTGTTTTATATGCTATTGTCTTAATTGATATTTTGCAATAATCATCATTGCACATACTTTGATTTTTGGGAAATAATATTTTCTATATTGAGTTATTTGTGATAGAGTAGATATGAAAAATTTTGTTAGTATATAACAATTAAAAATTTGTTTGAAATATGTCTACATACTTAAACATTTTCATTCTCCATACTATAATATACATAATGCGTTTATGTTAATGTTATGTTCATGCTAGGAAATTAAATGTTATTCTCAACAACTTATTTCAATAAATATTCATGAAGTTACTTGTCATAATTAATATTTATTTATTATTTTATTAATGTATCTTTTGTTTTACTGCACAGCAGGAAAAGATCAGTGTTTTGGTTGATACGTAATATGACAGTTCCACTTTTTCTTACTACCTATCAAATTTTAATGAAAACTACTAGTATGATTCACAAACCCCAGGATCATGCTCAGCTAGTTTTCCCTCATAATTAGCGACAGATTTATAGTAATGTAAGAAGATGTATCTGTCTTTTCCAAACTCTGTTCAAAATGCTAAAAAAAACAGCAAGTACTATATACTGAAAAGTTGATTCCCGAAATATAAAAACAGAATATTAGAAAGAAAATATATCATCAGCAATTTTTAGGAATTAAATCAGTTCTCCAGCAACCACTTATACTTTACAGCTTAAGTCCTTTTCACTTATTATTATTTATTAATAATATTCTTCAAAATTTCAAATCTTCCATCTTTTCTATTTGTAGATGATATTATTTAATTTATATCAACAGGTTTAAAAGGACTAGAAAATTCTGCTTAGTAGTTTCATATTTTAAAATCTCCATATGTATTGTAACTGTTTTTATTTTAAGTTCAGGTAAAACTGTTCTCAATACGTCAACTCAGTTATACCTAATATTGATATAACATAGCTGTATATTTTTTTATTAATTATAATCGTAATAGTATTTTTATTTCCCACAATTTGAAATTCCAGGATGTTTTCTTAGAATGATCAAATTTATTTCTTTTGCAGCAAAATCAAACCCTGCCGTTTTCGTTAGAAGTACCTTAACAAAACACTAAGCTTGTCATCATTATTAGATATTTATTATTTCTAGCTACCCTCACATCTTAAATACAATACCAACTTTTGTTTCTACACTCCCCTGTTCATCTTGCTTATAGTAAAAAGGGTTCTATAAACAGTTATATGCTTGTGTAAATGAAATATATTATAATAATCAGCCCAACTTTGGGAATATTTGCAAGCTATCATATATAAAAACAATTTATATATATATGTCCTTCAACTTATCTATTTCAATTTTATTTGTTTGGATAGTTTTTAAGCTGAAATTTTTTTCAAGGAACAATTTTCAAAAACTATATACATTTCAGAGCTAGTTAATTAGCTGACATAGTCTTTATTTTATTCTATTCTTCTAACAAAAAACGTAATATAATATTATAGGGCATGTTGCAAACCACAATAAATTTGTCCTAGAAGTGTTTCCATAGAGACAACACATTTTCAGCGATGGGGGTATGCATTCGTTCAGTTGCTTCTTCACTGTGTAATGCGTTTGTAATTGTATCTGTATGAATGTATTTTATTAGTTTTGTAAAAATTCTATTACTAGTTGAGATGATATTGTTTACAAAAATTATCAGCGTCGTTATTATCTAATTTTTACATTTTCTGTTGTTAATGAATTTTGTTTCTTTAGGTTACAATAAGTTTAACATAGAGTAGTATTACAATTCTATTCTATTATCATGGAAGGGGAAAGTAATGGAATACACAAGAACACTGGAAGGGCGTAAACTTATCCATAGCCAAACAAGAGAAGTCAACCCACTGGTTGGTCTAGTGGTGAACTTGTCATTGCAAATCAGCTGATTTCAGAGTCAAGAGTTGTAAACTTTTATACAGATTAGAATACTAGATCATAGATACTAGTGTTCTTTGGCGATTGGGTTTCAATTAACCACACATTTCAGGAACGGTTGACCTGAAACTGTTCAAGACTATACTTCATTTATATTTATACACCATCCTCTGTTGTAATTTGTAAAAAGAAAGACAGCAGTTTTGTTTAGTGTTTTTAACTTATGACAAAGGAGGCACAAGGTGACCACCGATCCTTCTTAAACAAGTTCAGAAACCTTTCGCCCAAGCTACAGGCATTTCATTCGGTAGTGTTCAAAAAATTTTAAACACTAATCCAGATAAAGGCTTTACTACTCCTAAAACTAAAAGAACTAAAACGTCCATGGATAACTTTGATAAAAGTCTGATTTGTGAAACAATTTATAATTTTTACATTGATAAAGGTGAATGCATTACTTGCTATCACTATTACCAGTGAACTATGAAATTACGGTAAAATATGAACACTATCGTTATTACCGGTCGTAAAAGAGAAATCAATTTTCAAAGAAAACGAAAAGTAAAAAACAAAAAAAAGGTATAACCATTTTAACATGAGAAAAGTTATGACATCCCATCCGGGATGTCATATATTCAGCTGAATCACATCTTTCTTTTCCCAGTATGTCACTATGGCATGGAAAATCCACTGGATGATAAGTTTCTTGACTTTCACAGGACTTGTGCATTTCTTGTACATGACAATAAGAGGATAGTTTATACTTTGCTATTGTCCAATGCAACACATCCAACACCCAAAATGTATTTTCTATGTGCTTTTAGTTTCTTATAAGACTAAACAACTAACATATTGCCAGAAATACAGTTTCCATACTAGAAATAGCAGCAGAAGATACATATAATTCATAATTTGGTACCAGATCTAGATGTCTGTTAACGAATGTTAGTGTGATGACTGTCTAATTCCGAGCGATATGATTAAATGAATTGTCTGTATAAATGTGAAAAAAGCCAATGTATTCAAAATAGATTGTTTTTAGTGCTATTTGTCATAAAACTGCAGTGTTATCCAGTATTTTAACACTTATCCAGTATTTTAACACTTACCCAGTTAGTATGTACAAAAGAAGGACTAAATACATCCAAGACTAAGGTGAAACTCCTTGCAGGAAGTGTGCTTCTGCTCAAGCTCAGAGAATCTGTGATATAAACTATGTCTTAAAGATAATTGTATTTAACAGCAGAACCTCTGTTGGATTAAAAGGTTTATAGATTTTGGTGGTGAATTTATTCAATTCCAGTTTATGGTGAAAGTCCTATAAAGTCAGTTATTTTTACACATATTTGAATACTAGATCGTGGATACTGGTGCCCTTTAGTGGTTGGGTTTCAATTAACCACACATCTCAGGAATGGTCGAGCTGAGCCTTTACAAGACTACACTCATACATATCATCCTCTGAAGTATTATCTGAAAGATAATTACCAGAGGCTAAACAGGAAAAACGAAAGAAGTTTATGGTGAAAGACATAATTATATGACTAAATAAAATAATTAAACATTTTTTCATAAACCTTTTTGATGTGACTCTAACTTCACAAAAAAAGTCAGTTAGTCGTAACACCAAAAAACAAAATAAACCATGAAATACAAAAAAAAAAAAATTACCAAAACCCAATTCCCCAGGAATATATACATGTAAACTGTATGTTTACATGTATATATTCGTCCAATGTATATGTTTGTCCGACACACAAATGTATTGTGTGTTGGACAAATGAGATGCAGTTTCAATAAACATACAAAAGCACGCAATAATAATGTAATTAACATTTGCCAAACATCTCATAGAAAAAAAATCTAGACACTGATAACAACCTTGATATTCTATGCACACAAAATGGCAATCATCTCATCATATTTGAACATAAAATAATATGTAAAAGTAAAAACATATACAACAGAATAGAAAATGGAACATACAAAATCAAAATTTGACAGTTTTTTACAACAACCTAAATAGGTATCTTGTTAACTTAGTAATACTTAAGAAGCTGCACATCATTTTCAGATAAACAGCCAATCATAAAACCTTTGCTGGACTATTCTTTCACTTGGAGGAACAAGAGCAATAAAACCCTTTGCTGGTGATCATGAAGACAGAGAACAATTCGAACATCACATGTAGAGAGAGTAGACTATCTAAGCCACGATACTAGTATAAGTTCAAGACAAATACCATCAACATTACAAGTTAGTTTTATGAATACCTGAAGGAATTCTACGAACAGTTACTCTAGCCTTTCCATTTGCATCTTCGTACTTCTGCTGACCTCCCACCACAACTGTTACTCCAGTTTTATTGTTCATTCATCTGTAAACTACAAATCCTAAGTTTGTAACATCATTCATGTTTACTAATGAGGTAAATTTTAACAGACTGCAAATCAATTATCACAATCAACATCAGTAAGCAGATAAGAATCTACATGACATAATGTACAAGAAAAGCCAGTATAAGCTGAAAGTTAATGACCGAGCTGCAATTGAGGCTGTTTCATAGGTTCTCATGATCTACCAGTTAGACTTATAGCAGCAGTTTCCTCCTAAACCTTTTTTTTGTCTTCAGTCATTTGACTGGTTTGATGCAGCTCTCCAAGATTTCCTAACTAGTGCCAGTCGTTTCATTTCAGTATACTCACTACATCCTACATCCCTAACAATTTGTTTTACATATTCTAAATGTTGCACAATTTTTTCCTTCTACCTGTCCCTCCAATATTAAAGCGACTATTCCAGAATGCCTTAATATATGGCCTATAAAGTCTGTCTTTTCTTTCAACTATATTTTCCAAATGCTTCTTTCTTCATCAATTTGCCGCAACACCTATTAATTTGTCACTTTATCCAACCATCTGATTTTTATCATTCTGCTATAGCACCGCATTTCAAAAGCTTCTAATCGTCCTAAACAGTCTTCCATAACTCTTCCGCACATAATGAAAATTACAGTTTAAGCATGTTGGAGCTCCAATATTCAGTTTACATGTAAGGAAATGTCTGAACAATACATGGCCAAAAATGAACAGGGACAGGAGGACCAGTGCCATGACAAGCTTCTTCTGCTTGTAACTATATTGATATTTATTTGTGGGAATCACATGAAAATATTAGTGTGTTAAAGACCTGTTGATAGTGAAGAAATGCTACACCAGCATGTATTTAACACCTGATTAACGTTCAAAATCAATCAAGTATATTTTTAGTGTGACATAGTATGAACAAGAATGTTCATGCTTGCATGCCTCGAATGGTGAAGCTAAAAAAATTCTAACTTATAATAAAACTAACTTTTAATCTAACTTGAGTTTTCTTCTCAAACTTTCAATTTTTAATTTTTTGGATTGTGATTTTTTTCTTAACAGAGGAAATAAAAATGACTGACAATTCAGTCTAACCCATTCTAATAATTTCCACCATTTTTGAGTTGTTTTAATCACATTTAAACAAATGAGTCATCATTTTTTTCATAACAAAATACTTAACATTCATTCAGTAAAACAAAATCCAAAAAATCATACAATTACAAATATTTTAATCATTTAAATATATCATTGCTCCCATTTTGAAATCTGCTCGCAAAAAATTTTGGTTAGAAGAAAAAACATTGGTTTTTGTTGTCCAGTATATATTTGCATTAAAATACATAAACAAAGCCATAGTTATTCAGTGATCAGTAATTTGTAATCATTTCCATTCTTGGAAATGATTACAAATTACATTATGATGAATCTTTTATACTCACAGACAGTTCATACATTTGAAATAATGTAGGTCTAAGATATATAAATATCCATTTTTATAACCAAAACAGTAAAGTTAACATGATTTTATCTCAAAGACAGTCAGTATGTTTGTATAAGTTCAATTGTCAATACTAAAGCAATAAAATATCATTTACAGCTTTAAATACCTTTAATAAAATATGAAAAAAAAACTATTTTAAAATGGTGCTAATTTAAAAGCTGCATTGCTACAAGACTGGGTCTGTTTAGTCTAACTAATAGGTAAAAATTCTCCAAACATTAATCAACATTACACAAGCACCCATTAATATCTTCTATTTCTCTCCATCACAGTCATTTCAAAGTAAGCATAATCATAAAACAAACTAAACATAGCCATTTACACAGCTTTTTATGGTCATTAATTTCTTTTCAATACTTACAATTTATTGTGACATCCAATGTTCAAAACCAATTAAACTGATTTTCAAATTTCCAGGCTATTTTAAAAGATACCTATTTCACAAATTAACTTAACTTTTGTCTCTAGTTTAACAACGTTGTTGTCTTCATATCAAACTAGGATTAATAAACAATTTTATAAAAGCTATAAAGGACAGACAAGGATTCTTTTACATAAGGCAGAAATTCCCAAAAGTAAGAAAAGTAGAAATTAAAGAAGGAATTTTTGTTGGCCCACAAATAAAGGAACTGGTCAGAGATGAAATGTTTAACTATGTGTTGACTGATGTAGAACTCACTGCTTGGACAACATTAAAGGCACTTGCAAAAAACTTCAGAGTCCATAAATCACAAAATTACCAGGATATTATAGATAAACTAATAAATTCATGCGAAGCCATGGGATGTAATATATCACTTAAAGTCCACTTTCTGCATTCAAATCTGGATTTCTTCCCACCAAACTGCTTGAGTGATGGAAGAGCCATAACTGATGAACTTGGTGAAGGTTTACGCCAAGATATTTCAGCGTTAGAAAACCGTTAAAAGGCAAATGGAGTGTTAATAGTAGCTGATTACTGTTGGAATTTAATTCTAAATGCTCCTGAGGCTACCTGCAAAAGGAGAGCATCTGCTAAGAAGTTTTAATTAAGTGTACGACATCCCAAAATTTGTTATTTTAACTTTTATAGTATGTCTATAATTATATGCCATTTCTGTTAAACTGAGGGCAATAGAAATTTCTATTTGCAGGTTTTTTACGCATAATAAACAATGCAGAGAAAGGTATCACACCTAGAGAAACATTAAAAAAGTTTATTTTGTATACCAGTTTTATTACAATTAAGAAAGAAAAAAGTCGTAAAATGCTTCATTATGCTATTTTGTATATTTTTGCATGTGGCTTTTGATGTATATGTGAGTGTGTATTCAATAATTTTTTTTACTGAGCATCGTATGCTTTTTTTTTACATAATTATATAGCTATAATCTATTTCCTCAGAACAATGAACAGATTGCCTGTAATTGACTTGAAATAGAGAAAGTCCAACAACAATTAGCTTGTCTATATTCTGGCTGGCCCCTAATAAAGCTGCCATTGAATTATAATGAAATGAATCTTTTTGTAGCTTGTGAAAGAATACCACACGTGAACAGGAATCAAATCCAGAACCTTCATTGAAAGATAGAGATATTATCACTCCACCATGGAGCGCTGCTTTTATACTTAAGCTTAAAATAATTTTCTTAAATAGTAAATGTAATTTTAATAAATATATTTCATTACTGCTGCATACTGTGGCAACAGTGATCTGTTGATAAATCCCTGGTACCATGCAGGAAAATTCTTCCATGAATTTACAGCATTTTATCTTATAAAATGCTACATTAATACATTTTATCTTATAATAGTACATTTAAACCAAAATATAATTTTATAAAATAGTTTATTTAATTTAATAATTTTTTCATTTATAAATTTTAAAAATACACTTTTTTTAATTTTTACTGTAAACAAGTCAGTAAAAATTAGGCTTTTTCTTGTTTGTCATCTATCTTAGACAAACAAGAGAAAGCCCAACAGCAATTACTTCTCTATATTCTGGTTGGCACATAATAAAGCTACCATTGAATTATAATGAAATGAATCTTTTTGTAGCTTGTGAAAAAATGCCACAAGAAGCTTAATCAGCTAATTAGTTAATATTAAAACTGCAAATGATTTTGTTAGAAAATTTGTCAGCAACTGGGACTCCGTATTGAGCTCTATCTCAGTGATCATTCTTCTTATATAGACCATAATTTTCAGTTTAATAATAAATATTAAGGATGAATGTCAACAAAGCACGTATATTTTCAGGAGACACTGATGGACTCAGTGGATTTTATGAGTGTTAATACTAGCAACTGTAAGGAATTTGTGAAAAATGGATTGTGAAGCTCCAGCCAATGACTGAATGGAGGACTTATTTCTTAAAATAATTTTTATTGGTTTGACAGAAAATATTTTAAGTTATGGTGAAATTCAACTAACGTTGTTTTTTTTCAAACCCACAGTATTGATAGCATCAATTAATATTTTATTGAAAAGCAAAAACATACATATTACTCTTACTTTGTTTAAAAAAATATATTTCTCAAAGTACTTCATTTGATTTTATTGTGAATGTTAACTTCACAAGTCTATAACTTTATTTGGTGAAGGTTTTTGGATGTTATGCAGCTCTAAACATGCTCCAGATCTATTTATTATAAGAGATGGCCTTTCCTCAAAATAAAAACTACTTATATGCTGATCACACATTCTCTTCTCTAATTTGGAAGACTTCCATCACCAACTTCGATAAAGAAATGGTTTACCAGATTTGTTAAATACTCAAGAGTTACAATAACCTCAATGTCAGTTTATAAATCTTCCTTTATATATTTTTCCTTCAATAAACCTGTAAATATACTCATAGCTAAAATATAATTACGTTTCTTAAATAAATATCTAAGTATAAAGTTAATTGTATGCAGATTAACTACATGTATTCTAATAAATCTAAATCTGTATATGTTATCATTAATCCTTAATTTTTTTCTAAAGATTGGCCACCTTTCACTCCAATGAGCAGCAGAGTAATTTTTTAATGATCAACATCTACAGAAATTTAAAAATTGTTTAAGTGAAATAAAAGGTTTCATTTAAGGAAAATCATAATTTAGTATTTTAACTAAAATTAACTTCATTGGTCCTGCTTACCTGGCTTTGTGTTAATAATTTAACATATTTCTAAAGAACTTAGGAGAACTTGCATCAAAGAACCCAATTTAAAATAGCTTCAACTCATATTTAATACGTCTACCCTTCAAATGTCAATATTAATGATTGTTTTATGTTAAATATTTATCTTGTTTTGTTAAAATAAATAAATTTTTAGGTTTTGAGGTAAAATTGGTTAAGATATCAAACAAATAAATGAAATATATGTAATACAGGTAAATATAAATAATATGTAAGTTGATGACTCATCGGTTTATAAAAAAAAATATAAACAAAGAAAATTACAGAATGGAATATACACTTTTGTAGCAACTAATAAATTAAAAAAAGTTGCAGGTTGTTTTATTTTGATTTTTGTAGTTTTGGAATCAGAATATTTTGCAAAACAAGATTTACATTTGCTCATGCCAATTCCCTTGCTATCATTTATTTTCTTCCATAAATTTTATATTTTAATTATTGAAACATAAAATAACAATATAATTTGATTAAATAATTAATTTCATAAGACTTACAAAAGGTTTTTACAAGTAAATTACATAAGACCATACACACTCTCTCTCTTGCTGTTAAGCCTCGGGAACCACTGCAAGGTATTACTTCAGGGGATAATACACATGAATGTACTACTCTTGTATACTCTCAGATCGACTTTCCTGAGATGTGTGGTTAATTGAAACTCAACCACCAAAGAACAATAGTATCCACGATTTAGTATTCAAATCCGCATAAAAGTAACTAAATATATTAGGATTTGAACCTTACAACTCTTAACTTTAAAATCAGCTAATTTGCAATGACAAGTTCACCACTAGACCAGCCTGGTGCGTTACCACACACATACTAATAGATTATAAAGATTTATAACTTAATGTAAACCACCATCAAGGCCAACTGATTTCAATTTCTTTTTTATTTCTTCCTTTCTAACTGTTATCAGCCTTCTAAAGGTCTAATTTTCTAGTAAAATATCTTATTCTTCCACCCTTCAAAAAAGTTATACGGATAGGGTCAGATTTTTTAATACACAATAAGTGTTAAATCATTCGTTGTCTTATAGCAACTAGAGATACCTCTTGCAAATTTTCCACAAGCAACATTTTAACAGAAAAACCACTTGCCCTAAACTATTCTATTGAAATAAAATCAAAATAACTTTAATAACAGCCTATAACTGAGTAAATTTCAATCTTTCTCTAAGTAATAAGCACTAAAACTCTTCATGATTTCTTTTATTTCCTTTTGAATCAAAGTGAAATTTGGATAATTGACAAACAGCTTTCGACCAATTTTTGGCAAATTTGACTAACTTTTATTATCTATTCAAGAAAATTAGTGAAAATTTTTTCTACAAGTCATCACTCTTGTTCTGGTAATTCCAGGTTAATTGAAGATTCCTACAGGACCAAATTAGAATGGGGATTTTTTAAGTATAATTTTCCAGTATTATTCAGCAATTCCTATAAAAAACTTTAAACAGCAACATTCCATGAAGAAGTTCAGATTATCAGCTTTCTTAATGTTTTTGAGGTTCCGAAAAAGTTTTTAGTTCCAAAATTAAAATCTAGCTTTTTGTGTGCTTTCAAATAACTCTTTTTCTTTAAATCTAACTGCAATTTGAGAAATAGCAGTGTCACCATTTAGATAACATTTCAGTAAACTAACATAATTAACAGTTTTGCACACAGTTGAGTCCAGTTTTTTGGCCTGGTACTTTCTTAGAAAAGCTAGTTGCACTGAAACTGATTTAAAAAACACGTCTGGCTGGCATAAATGGATCCTCAGTACTTAATTTGTCATTGTTTATACAGTCTGGAGGAGTTTAGTAAATATCTATCACCCTCTAAACTTTCCAGCCCACACATTTAGTAGAATTTCTTTGGAAATGAAAGCACTTTTGATTTCTTATCTTTTCCCTTATAAAACGAAATAAACATTCCTATTGAATTAGTACTTTTTACAATCCAATCACCTGAATACCTGTAAGGTGGGCACCATGCAAAACACATCCACAGAACAAAATCTATTGAT
Source organism: Lycorma delicatula (assembly GCF_047948215.1). Classification (NCBI taxonomy): domain Eukaryota; kingdom Metazoa; phylum Arthropoda; class Insecta; order Hemiptera; family Fulgoridae; genus Lycorma; species Lycorma delicatula. Next base: position 343,216,406 of record NC_134455.1, on the reverse strand, counting down.
TTTAATTACCTTATATCTACCGGTAAATTTCTCAAGAATTTCCAGTTTACATTTGGCCTAAGTTAAATAAAGATTTTGAAAAATTTTATTAATTTTTAAAATGTCATGTGCTATTATTCTATGCAAGAACACTATATTTTAATACACTGCATTTATCTTATTCCCCATTTTATTTTCTTATTAGAAAATCGAATATCAAAGTCCATCTGACCTTTACCAACATTTTTATTTAGTGACTAGCCGGTCAGGCTTGATCGATCGCTCTCCAGCCTAGCCAGGGGGGTCTTTCCCCTGGATCCTCTTGCTACATGCATGTGGTATTTAACTGCAGTTAAGAGTCAGCAAGGCACTCTCAGTCAGCAGCTAACTGAGAATCACAGACTTCAGCTGTTTCAGAAGACCAAGATACTCTCATTCTTATAGCAGACCTTGAATAATAAGAAAACTTGATTACTTCTCTTTCTTTAAGACATACTTTTTTTAACTTTTTATAATCCAATATCAACATCCAAAATAAACACTCTAAACCCATAATAATTATCTTTATGTCCTAATTTAATTACAATACTGCTGAAAGATATTTAATACTTTACAGATACAAATTACTGACAATTAAGTATTTAAAATTCAGCACTCATTTAATAATTTCTTAGCATTCCAAACAATAAAAAATTCATTTATTATAAACATTTTACTTACATTTATAAGGACACATGTGAAGAAAATAGATTAATGAGAAGGTTGCATTTGATATTCATTTAAAAGTTTCTCCACACGTGGATCTGTGTTAAAAGCAAATAGTTTTCAAGTGATGATTCCTAAATCTAGTTTTTAGCACAACCATAGAAAAAAAATATCCTTTTCACAGAGGAAAAACATGGTGAAAGGGATTAATATTTTCAATTTTGATTTGATAATTTTATCCCTTAAAGGGGCAAAAGAAATGTTGAAGACTGACAATTTGTAGGATTTTGACATTTTTTAATCTTCCTAACTAGTTTATTGTTTACAATACACTAATTTTGATTGTGTGATGCAGCAGTGAAATGGCTTTTAATTGTCTATCTATAACAAAAAAATCTTTACAAACAGGTACACCCTGCTGTAATGGGATTGATTATTACTTGTATGTTTCAACCAGACTTTCCATCAGGATGGAATCTAATTTACATCATGGAGAATTGTACATCTTCTTTTCTCAGACATTGGGTTTTTTCCGTTTTTACTTTAAAGCTAAAAATAACCTATTCACTTAATCCTATCATGAGAATACATCAATAAGAAATAGTCTAACCAAGAAAATAAGTGGTGAAAAATGTAAATTATTCAGAACTCAAAATTAAATTAAATTTTTTTTTGGTTCACTACAATACTTTTTAATTACTTTTCATGGTTATTTTATCCTCATAAGTGTAATCTGCAGTTTTACTTACCGTACCTGGAAAGATTATTTTTTGCGTTAAGTCAAAATGATCAAGTTAAGAAGTGTCGTAAACAAATAAAAAAAATGCTGAAGACTGGTATTTACATAATTACTAATGATACTCAAAGAGTTACACCAAAGATATTTTGCATTGTATATTTACTACATACAAGGTTTGATAAAAAAATATGCATAATTTTTTAGTTTTCCGTTCTGCATAAGTCCAATTGTCGCAATCTTTTTTGTTGTTGTGTTGGTACACTTGCTCATAAAGCATATTTACATTGGTAGCCATACTTGGATGTGCAGTTTATTGTTGGCCTTCAGAAAGGCTACATATGTTTTCATATGGTAGGCGATTTTTAACTTGTGAAAAAACAGAATGAAGAATTTGCATTAAATTTTGTTTTATGAATGGAATAAAGTGGAGCTCTTCTTCAGAAATGCTAATTGTTGCTTTTGACAATTCTTCTATGAATAAAGCAGGCATTTACAAGTGGTATAAACATTTCCAAGAAGGCCAAGAAGACGTTGATGATAAGCATTTCATGTCCCAGTACATCAACTGATGACATCGAAAAAAATGAAGAAAATATATATGGACAACTGCCGAATCACTATCAGAGAGATTGCTATATAATTTGGCTTATGCCAAGCCATTTTTCAGATGTTTTGGACATGAAATGTGTGACCGCAAAATTTATTCAAAAATTATTAAATTTCAACCAGAAGCATGCCGAATGAGCGCAGCTCAGGAGTTTCTGAATGAAGTAAACAATTCAGAACTGCTCAAAAATGGGTCATGAAACATGGGTGTATGTGTATGACATCCAAACTAAGCCCCAATCATCCCAATGAAAGCTTCCTGAAGAGCCAAGATTGAAAAAAGTTTGTCAAGTTTAATCAAATGTGAAGGTTCTGATCATTTTCTTCGATTTCAACAGTTTAGTGTATCGTAAGTTTTTGCAACCAGGTCATACGATTAATAAGGAGAACTACCTGGATAGTTCTAAGCCATTTGCGTGAAGCAATCAGAAGAAAATGCTTGGATTCGTGGCGAAACAATTCATGGCCACCTGTAACTTCTTCCTATTCGTCAAACTGAAAAGAATCACAAAAGGACGACATTTTGCCGACTGAAGGAGCTAAAGGCATATAAAAAATTGCTTTTCAGAAGTGCTTAGAAGATTGGAAAACGTGCTGGCACAAATGTATTACATCTGAAAGAATTTACTTTGAAGGTGACAAATCAGTATTGATGAATAAATAGGTTTTTTGAGAAAACCTAAAATTCAGCGTATTTTTTGATGATCAAACCTTATATATATTATATATATATATATATATATATATATATATATATATATATATATATATATATATATATATATATATATATATATATATAAGAAAATGAAGAAACTTTAAAATGAAAGACGATTGTTAAATAGTAGATATGATTTTCAAACATTAGAAAGGATCTATGTGATTACGCAAAAAAGTTTTACATGGAAAAATCTAAAATCTAGCTCCTTCTCCCAATATGAAACACTGATCGGAGTGCATATAAACAATTCTTTGATTCTGCATTCCATAAAAATTACATTACAATTAAAACACAAACCTTCAGTTAAATCTGAAAAATTGACTGTTGTCAGTCCACTCATGTAGTATGAATTTTTTAATGCTGGCATTTGTACTTCAGTCTGTGAATGAATTACAAATTCAAAAAAAAAACTACAGAAAATAAACGTAACCTTACAACTCATTTTAACTACAGAATATGAATAGATATTACAGTCAAAAAGTGATAGAAATAAAGTCTCAGTATATAGAAATAAATGCTTCTGTTACTCCCAATATATCAATAAAGACAAATTTATTAATATTCTGTTACACGTCTTGATGTATTGAAAATTACAAACAAAATTTCTGATAGTTTTTAAAACAGAGATAATAGAGCAAAAAAATCATCTGATTTTATAACAAATTAAAATTTTCCATAAATTTCCAAATGGACTTTTTATGATGAGATTTATATTAAAATTTTAATGGAAAAATATCTGTAATACTGTTATCTATACAACTGTGTTACACAATTTTAAAATTGCCTTAAAAAATAAAAGCCATGTTAATTCAAATAGTAACAAGAGGCCTGATTTTACAACTCTCTACAAAGTTCTATAGTGTACTATTTACAAAAATAGCGTACTGTGTACACATTAAGAGAACATTTTATTTCTATTATTTATTATATATGAATTAACTTATAGTAGCTGAAAGTAACAAATAAAATGTTTAACGTGCACAACAGAAGACAAGCATAGAGAATTATACTAATACCATGAAAGTATTGCATTTGAAAAACTGTACAGAAGACAGATTTCAGTAAGGGGAAAATCCTAGTTATATTAGTTTTGATAACAGTGAAATAAAGTAAATTAAACTTACATGCTCATTTCTGTACTTTTATTTAAAAAACCTGATGTAAAGGGTTTAAAACATGTAAAGGGTTAATTAGCAACTAATATAAGGCAGTAATAAATGTTTATTTTGTCCGAACAGATTTGTAGTAAAACACACAGATATTCCTATTGTAAAATAGAACTATAACAGATAAATGTAATATTTTTCCAAAAGTTAACATAATACGAAATATTGCAACAAAGTATATACAATAATAATGCAACGGTATATACAGAAATATAGAAAAATATCAAAAATTTTAATTTTTCATCAGACCTTAAGTAACCATCTGCGCACTGTAAAAGAGAAGAATAATTTACAAAATATCATGGGGCAGCTGCCTGGCAACTCTCTGAATTTTCTCCCAAAAAAGTTAGAATTTGATGAATTAGAATATGATTTATGAAGTCAATGCAACTGTAAAAAGTATAAAATGGGACAGCAGTTAAGTTACGGGCAAAACCAAAATAGATTTGCAATAGCAGTAGTTCTGTTCCTGTTATGTGCATTTTGAAAAAAAATGCAAGCAGCTTGCAAGGATGTAACAATTTATTCATCATGCGATGTAGCAGTGCCATCACTAAGAACAACTGTACTAAATTGCTGCTTAATTTACAAAGATTAACATTTTAGATTCTAACACGGAATCAAATTTAGCTCTCCCAAGCTGTTTGAATATTAATACAGAAATTAACAATTAACACAAATAGTTGTTATTTTAGCTAATAAATTTCAATTACATTTCCAATTTACAAAACTGGTTCATTTTCTCAGAAAGCTCAAATGTCGAATAATTTAAAATCCTACTTCATTTAAACAGCAGTTACATAATCATTAAATAACCAGTTTTTTTACAGTCAACAATTAATATTTGTATTAACTTAAACTTCAATGAAATATATGAAAAGAAAAATTAATTTTTCAGCTCTGATCACTCAAACAAGATTGAATGCAGTACATGCTATTAGCTATAACTAAGAAAATAGATATTTCTCTGAATCAGAAAAAAATATTAGAATAGAATTGATGATGGTCCAAAATTCCAGTTTTATAGAAGTAATAGCAATTATAATTAAAAAGATGATAAAAATGGGTACACTGCGTAAAATTCCTCTTGAGTAGTATTTTATTAATGTTGAAAACATTTTAAAACTATCAATACTGTTTTTTAAATTTCTTAATACAAGAATTTAGGCACTTATTTGATTATACAATTTCAAAACCTACAGCTTATACAAAATATAAATAACATAACCAGCTAATTTTTCATTTTATTGCAATATCTGACAGACTTGCAGTAACTAAAAATCGTAACTATCAATGCATCAGCCAAGAATAAATACACAATCCAAAATGCAGTAATTGAGTTATTAAGATCTCATAATGCATGTTTCAAAGAAGAAAAATATTTCTGAACATTCATCAAAAATAAATTAAAAATTTTTATTTTTAATTAAAAGTCATACAAGGTGGACAAGTCATAAAGGAACATACTAATATTTTTTTGTTATATATTTGATATATTAATAACCATGTATATATTAGAATCTTTTTTAATAAAATCATGATCAAACTAAAGTTCCTAGACTTACAGACGCTGACAATACTAGTAAAAATTAGAAAAAATAAAATTTAATACTGTAATATTTTTAATATTAAAATTGTAGACTGAGTATAGTAATTAAATAAAATTCATTTACAAACCAAGAAAAAGATAAAGCCATTTCACAACACTATACACCAGATGTACGCACTTCAGATTTGAATTTAAGAAAAAGTTGTACTAGATCATAGGGCAAAAACCACTGGACAAAAACAAAATAAATATTAATTCTATAACTGATTCAATCATGGAGAAAAGAAATCTTTTATCAATTTAAGTGCACAAAGTGATAATAATACTTTTACTATATAATATACAATTGAGATATTAATTTTTATCAATTTATTAATTTTACTAAATTATCAATCAAACTTACACATATAACTATCACATAATAAAACAATAAATTAAAATGATTATAAATAAGCAAACAACAGTACTTTATATAATTAAAAATTAAAAGTTTATTGTATTACTTAACTCCAGGAGAACAGTTTTAATGATAACTAGTTCATTATAATTACAGACTGATAAACCAAGTTCATTTTTTATTATTAATTATATTAAAAATAAATAAAATGCAGTCAATTGTACATATACGATAACACAGCGGGCAAATTTCATTATTTCTTTACAATAAAGGACAATCTCACAAACCGGTAGACACTTCTTAATAAATTATTATTATTATTATATATAAATTATATGCACAATTTACATTTAGTCTTATTATTTATGATTCATTCTATTGGGAATTTTCACACAGAAGTGACCGGAGAGGATAGGGAGATTGATTACTTAATGCCACAGTCTTCAATTTCTGCTACAGCTCTTCACAGCTAGTAAAATATACAATTGATGATGAATGACGACGATGATGAAAATAATGATTATGGTGAATCGAGATAACGCTGCTGATCATTACCAATTACATTACATTATACAAAGCGAAGGGTTAAAAACACAAAAACCTAAACCAAGAATATAGTCCTGATGTAATAGGATTATGTAACAGACTGAAAACTGCATTCAGTAGTAATAGGTTGTTCATGTGAAATTTGAGCTCCATAATTTTTTTCATTTAAGATGATAGATGCAGCCTAATAAAAAATGTTCCACTTCTTCAAATGGAAATAGTTGTAATACAGAAGAATTTTTACAGGAAGTAATCGGGAGTTCGGCGTGTCACATGGGGTTCACCACGCCTTGGAGCCGGATCAAACTGCAGGCTGAAAAATAAAAATAAAATTGATATAGTAAAATCAGATTGTAATTTCATGTAAATCAAATAATTTTACTACAGACATGATAAACCATGCTGTATAAGACATGTAGTTAAAAAATTGCATATAGACAAATCAAAAAAAAAATTTGTACAACCTAAACAATTCTAAAAACAAAAGTAGTTGGTTAACCGTACATATATAAACTGTTAGGACAATAACTTTATTTCACCCACCAATGATAAAGAGAAATGATACACACATAGAAGGAAACTGCAAACAATATTGGGCAGAGAATTAATTTCTAATATATATATTATATTATATCTGCTAACAGATTCAAAACATGTAATAATTCTGAATTTTTTTTTAACAGATGAATTCAAATGTCCACTAATTTTTTACTTGTATAATTATTGACTTATTAGTACAAAATATGTTTCAGTTATTAGCCATAACCATTTGAGATATATTTCATAATGAACACCAATAAACCATTCCAATTACACTAGATATTTAGCCAAAATAAATCTTTAATGCCTTGTTCTTTACCCAAATATCTATCATTCTTCTACATAATATTTACCTGCCACTGTAAATATATATGTACACAGCATTTTTTATTATCTCATTTTCATTTCCTTACTTAATATAAATTTTTATAATTCTAAACTCATTCAACAAATTTTGTTTTAAAAGGTCTGTTCAAAAAATAAGCAAATTTTTTTAATTATGCACCAAAAGAGATAGTTACGTGCAATTGGCAGCATTGTGTTCTGCACAACCTCCCTCTGTAACCACATGTTCTTGTATTGTTGATATCTTTGTGTTATTGTTATTTGAGTACAACGTGTTTAAGTTTAGTAGCAATTTTTATAATATGCATTTTTCAGGAGCATCGATACAAGTTTTGCATGGAACTGAGAACTCCTTGCCAGCAACTCCTTGAACAAGCCAATGACAATGAAATACTCATGCAAAGGATCGTACTGGGATATGACATACGAGTTTATAGCTATGACATTGAAACAAAAGTACAATCATCAAAAATCGCACATTATAAAAATCACTATGTACTCAAAACATCAATAACACAAAACTAAAAGATTTCAACAATCCAAGAACATGGTGGTTACAGAGGAGATTAAGGGAACATAATGCTGCCAACTCCACATCACTAAATATCTCCGTTGGCGCGTAGTTAAAAACTTTCGGTATTTTTTTGAACAGACCTGATATATGTAATTGAAAATACCAGTTTCTTATTGCTAAAAAATCATCCTTTTATACTGTCTTTTAAAAAGAATAATTATAATTTCAATAAGGATTTTTCTTCTTTGAAAACTTACAACCACAGTTATTCCATTGTAAATCCACACATACACATGCACGCACACAAACTACATGCCAGGTAAAACATTACCTGTAGTAGGTATACAACTCTTTTCCCAACCACAACAAAACATACATTCTGTTATAAATATAAAATTAAAATGCTTTGATGTCATAAAACAAAATGATAACATGCTTGCAGAGTGCAGAAAAACTTTGCACTAGGTTCATTTTTTTATTTTTACATGCACATAAAAAAATAACCTATTTACATGAAATTATTTTATAAAAATCCCGTACATATTTAAGTAAACAAATGTGTTTTACATTGTTTACTTATACCCATAACCGCAAGTGATTATTCAATGAAAACATTATTCCCTCACGTCAAAACAGAATCAGGAGCCTTTAGCAAACTTTTTGTCAGGTCTGTTTTCGATTTTGTTGTCAGAAGTTTTGGAACCCAACTAGTAGACTTTGCAATAGTGGAATGGGCTCTTCCATGACTGATACCTACTTCCATTCCACCTTATGATTAGGTGATTCCACCTACTCATTAGCACCTTATGATTTCATCAATCATAAGGTGCTGATCATCTTCAGTAAGGTGACCAATCAATCAAATGTTGTCATCAGTCACTGTCATTCATGATCATTGAATGTGTCATTTGTCCTGAATGCCTATTCGGACTGTCTACTGTTTCATGCCTTCCTTAAAATTTGCTGCCTCAGTTGTAGACTTTAATACATGATGTCATATCCCCAAACTGCAGACACAGTGTAAATAGAATTTTAGAGCGTCTGATGCCCTCATTCATTTCATCTAATTTTATTTTTAATATATCATCTTCAATGCTATGTAGAATATCAAAGTTGAACAACAAAAGATTATATGTAAATATTATAATAATTGCTGTAATTTTCTTCCAAAGATTATTATTTAAAAAAGTTAAACAGAAAGATAGTTCCATTGACAGGCTTTATAAAATAAAAATACTCATTAAAATGTAAGAACACTAACTCTCATAGCAATAATTTTAAAACATTTTTTTAAAAAAAAATTCATTCACTATGCAACTGTACAAACATTGGCTGTTAACAGTTCTCATAAAAACTAGACAAAGTAAAAATGTAATAGAATTCTGAAGAATCAGAAAAATAAATCTAAAAAAAGATCACCAAGAATTGATAAAAAAAAAAAAAAAATCATATAACTTACAATGAGTATTTAAGGGCATCATCCAATTCCATGATAGCAGCTTGATTACCACAGCGGTAACAATAATTTGGTGCAGAAAAAATTGTGACAACATTCCGTTCATGACACCTATTAAAAACAATTGTGTTAATTTAAACTTTCATTTCACACATTAAACAAAAACCAAGAAATTTCAACTAGTGCTACAAGCATCAGTACAATATGTAATTCAAATTCAGTTTGTGAAAGAACATATAAAACTCCAAACCAAATGATTTAAGAGTTTGATCAAATAGCCAAACCAGTTAATGACTGGTTTGTAATATTTAGAGACACTACAGCCAATGGAAAGATAAGTATGTGTTTTAATGCTACACCATAAATAAATCTGTTTTCTTAGCCAACATTTAATGGCAATTTTTTTCTGAACTTCCTCCACAACCACATTCTAAATAACAAGGACATGAGAGCTTAAGTACAGAGTACAACAGTGCAAATAAGTTAAGAGTAATCTAAGTACAACTTTCGTGAATTTACATTTACATAAAATTTATTCATATACAAGAGCTTAAAAATATTCAGAGCTCACTGCAACCTAAAACTTAAAAAATTATGGCAAGAAATATGTTTTCTAAGCTTATTTTTATTAATATAACTTTTGCTACAACTGCACGATTAATAATTTCAAAAGTAATCTAATAATTCTATAGTCTATTTTTCAAATTATGAAATTGGGCAGTCAAGGAAACCTCAATTATTGACATCAATAAGTTTTAAGTTTATCCTTGAAAGTAAATAATATCCTTAGCATTATCACTACACTATTTCACTTTCTTAGTTTAGGCTGAGGGCAGATTTAGAGCACCAAGGAATGCTAGGAAATCCAACTCTACGATAAGGTTATCATAAATGATGAAATTTATTTAACACCCTAAAAGGCAGAACAGAATGAATATTGTGGATACTTTTATTTCTGCAAAACAAAGAGTTATGAGGGTTCACATGGCCAGAACAGTAAAGGGGATTTTAAATCTTTGAACCATTAAATTCTTTTTCAATGATTCAAGCATACCAATGTTTTTAATTTTTCCATGTGTTGGTAAGGATGGGTAATGGTAAATTGGTAATTGGTTAATGGGAATTCACTGGAGTTTAACCCCTTCCCTCAAATCAATCTAATCAATGACTACAACTTTTTTCTCAAATATATCTATACTATTATATAGAGGAAACCTTTTTGTTCAAACAAAAAACTATGTTTCTTGGCATAATTGAGAAGATTTTTAGATATACTTCATTCCAAAAAAAAAATATATATATATATAGTGGTAGTGGAGATTTGCCAGTTGAACCACAAACTTTAACAAATTGTGAACTGTAGGTGTCTTATCACTGTATGAGTTGGGTTTGAACAGATTGATTATGATTATCTGAAAACCAAATTACTAAATTTTTTTAGTCATTCAGGTTTCAAGGTTTAAAATTGATTTTTTAATTTTTTAATTTCTGTAACAAATGAAGAAATCAACCCATTTTTTGGCTAGTGTAATCTTCATGTCAATAAACTATTTTCCAGAATTCGACCTTGAAATGGAGCAAAAGTAAAAAAAATTGTTAAACAATGACTACAGTAAAAGAGATATTCAGTAGATTTGGGCTTGCAAACATTCTCCAGATAAATATTTAAAAACAGTTTTGTTTTTTTTTTAATTCCAATTTTTTTAAGAGGTGCAAAGATACATACATGGCACTGTGGCTCAACACAGCCACTTCCACCATTATTATAAACAAAACAATAACAGTTTTTTTTAAATCCATTTTGGGCCAATGACCCAATCAAAGTGTTACATGTTTATTTTACGCAACCTTTATCTAAAATTTTATACAAAAGAATACATCATTGATTTTCAATTTGTTTTAATTCCAGCTAAGTTCAACAGCACTGACTCTTATACATGATCTCAAATAAAATTAAAAATTACACAAAACATTTTATTCACACTCACCAATTGTAACCTTCCATAACTAGCTGATGTGCACGGGAAACCAAAGTCAATCCATTTGAATGATTGAATGTTTCAGAAATATCTTGCCCAAATGTATACCCAGCACCTCGGGGTGAAATACCCCAACCTCCTCTATCATCTGGATCTGACCAGAGCAAATCACACATAGGACCCTGAATAATAAAAGTGTAACTTAGTATAATCTTTATCGTGATATAAATTATCAAACATGGTAATACCAATAAAATTACTGTGAATCCTTTTATATAAATATTTTTAACAAAACTTATCAAATCTTTTTTTCATATAAACACAACTCTTAACAATCATAAATATTGAAAAAGTAAATCATTTTAATGCATAGATTTAACTTTGATGAAAGTATTTGATGCAGAATTCTACAAAGCAATAATAAAAAAAAAAAAGAATAAATAATGATATAACTATGTTTTCAACATAGTGCCATGAAGTAAATTCCTTGCATTAAACTTGCCTCAAAATTTGTATACATATACTAAATATGAATTTAGTGTTAGAAATGCTTTTAGGAAGTAATCTGGATCAAGAAGTAAATAAGTAACGTAATCATGATCAACAAAATCAAAACAACAAAATCCTTAAGAATGACTGTTTTAATAAATCTTCCTTTATTTTAAGTGATCATATATCTTATACACTAGACCAACAGAAGCCTTCTAATAAGATATAACAGTATAAGATTTTTTTTACAGTATCCAGTAACAATACTAAAGCCAATACAGAAAAACAGTGATTACAAAAAGGCCCAATATATACAGTATACAACTCTTCTACTACTGCACACAAGACAATCTACTGTAATCACTTTCCCCTTCAATAGAATACGTGTTCTACAATCTAAGTTAAACATAAATGGTAACACTACTTATCTTTCCGGGGTAATTTTTGATATAACTAAATTGGGCAATGGCAGATTACTGTTTTAATTATGATGGTCATATATAAACAATAAATATATATTTATTAAGAGATATTCATATATTTTCAGTCTTTTCTTTACCACTTTATTTGCAATGGTCTTTACACCAACAAAGTGGCATCATCTGGCTTTTACATGTTTTGTTCAATTTCCATGTAGCATTTTCAATCAAAACTATGATATAAAGATGACTAACATAAAAAAAAGTTAATACATAAGCAGGTTTCTGAAGATGGCTGTTTAAAATTAAATAATACATTAGAGACAGGGTTAGACATGTGTGTATTACCTTAAACAATTTCTTACAGATGTTAAGATACATCAACCAAAAGATATATGTTGCAAACAATTGTTAACTGCACAACAACTTATAAATTTAATGAAAATTTCTTCTAGTTATATATACTAATAAAATGGCAGTTGAAAGAAATCTATAAAAGAAGATCTGATGTCAAATAGATTTGACATCTTAATTTAAAGAATTAAGATCAGCAGTAAAAAAATTAAAGATTTTTTATGGTAAATAAGATTGATTTACAGTAAATAAATTTGGTTTAGTTTATTCTAAATTATCATATTTATTATTTTTTTAAACTAATTTGTTATAAAAAGCTTTTCTTTTAAATGCTTTATTGCATCTTTCACGTTAAGAACAAGTTCTTAGCTGATATTCAAGAATGAACAACAATTCTACAATTATCTACAACATCCAGAAAAAGTAGAATATACTCAAATGAATCATTAAAAGAGAAATAGAACATAAAAGGTTCTAACCAATATCAACCACTGAATTACCATTATATGAAATCTATATAATATGAACTGTTTGGCAATCATATAGTCATAGGCAAGCAGCCAATAGTGAACTGCTCTACTACTGTGATCTATTACAGACTATTCAACAATTTTCTCACATCTAGTTCTTGATTTAAAGAAATATTTATTTTTCAGGATAGCAATAACTTGATAACCTTCAATTTAAAATAATGATGCAGATACATGTTAAACACTAGTCTTGACTAGTGTTTCTATGTTGTTTAGTTATAAAGATAAAATTTACAAAAATTGTATCTTATTTTATTAAAGTACAAACTTTAATAGCCTACTAATAGGTACAGATCTGAAATTAAGACGTGATAAGTAAACAGAATGAGCAACTATTAAAGTTGCAATCTAAAACTATGTAAGAGAAGGCTTAAAAAATGGAATCTTCAGACTTCACACCAAAATCATAATCACACCTTTAAAAAAATAAGTAAAAAATTAAAATCATTAACACAAATTAAAATTATAATACGACTTGTAATTTGGTAGAGACAGTTTGTTTTTAAAAAATAAAAACTTAAATGCATATAATTTCTGCAACAGCAGAAGTTAGAATGCTGGATGCATGTAATAAAACTCTAAGGATAATAAAATAGTTCTATCATTTATGTGCTTTCCCTATCTCTATCCTCTTCCTATCTGGCACTTCTCCAGTCTTACACCCACTTTTAAAATTTATTGAAAAACCTGGAGATCACTAAATCTGATCACCAAGGTCTCTCTAGAGTCTTAATTACTGTGTATATCATTAAGAAATCAAATTCTGCATGATCTTCCAGAACTCAAAAGTTCTTTTTCTTTTTCTCTTCCTCAGTTACTCACCATCATTTTAACTCATGGAAATGTCTTCACAACCCTGCATCTTATTCTACATTTATGAATCATCTGACATCATTATATAGTGAAGAGAACATACCCAACCCTATTATACTAGTTGCCAGCAATAAATCTAGAAATGTTTAATTTCAAGCATCATAGAACTGTAAAGAGTAAATAATTAGATTAATTTGAAATTTTATTATACTTCCACATCACAGTTAGATGTTTCTAACATGACAAACATGGTGTATAACATTCAACAGAAAAGATGTCAATGAAAAAAGGTTAATACATTAAAACCAATAACAATTTACTTCATGAGGAACTTCCTGAAGCCGATCTAATGCTCTAATATGATCGAGTGTGTCAATGGACGGAGATAATCCTCCATGAAGACAGAATATCTGACCATCAACTAATGCTGTCAAAGGCAAATAATCAAATAAGTCCGTAAAAAACTTCCACACATTTGCATTTCCATATTTGCGCAAGCACTCATCATAAAATCCATATACTTGTGTGATCTGTCTAGATTCATGATTTCCACGTAGAATTGTTATTCTCTCTCTGTATCGAACCTGGAAATACAGCATACATTATTAAACAAATAAGTTATATTCAAGTTATTCCTACTTTATTTATTCATTTTTAATTACTGTAGAATCAGAGTTAGAATTCTACACAAAATTATTTTAATATCAAACCTACTATTTGTTTGTCAAAGTTTACAGTGTCATCATGCAGCAGTTCTACCTGGGTGTTTGACGCATTTCTAATACAGTAGAGGAGGATAGAGTATCACAACAGGACATCACAGGATGCAATAAGAAGCCAGTCAAGCAATACATCCATCTGTCCATCAACTGAGCTTTCTAAACTTTGGTAAAAATAATTAACAGTGTAAAAAAACATGTACCTGGTTCTTCATTTTTGGATTCTACATATTAAAATTGTTCTATTAAAAAAAACTGCAATTTTTCCATTTTCCTTCTGTCATTTTGATTTTTTATTTATATTTATAGATCAGATAGAGCAAATTTATTTGCTCAACAAATCAAATTTATTTGATTTGATCTTTTATAAAAGATTTATGAATTTTGAAATGCAATGGATGGCCATCAAACAGATATAAATACTAACACAACCAGGATATGTGAAACTGTATAATCCAAATAAAGCTTTGATAAAGAGAAAAATTCTGATAAAAATCTGGTAAAGGGCAAGTTTAATCTTTAAGCAAAACTCACAGAAAAATGTGTCCGCTTAACTTTTTGAATAAGCGAAACAGAATCATTGAATCATGTTACCACTAATCAAAATGAAGAGCATATTTTTGTAATTTTTAATTCAAAGGGCATTTGTTTCTTATAAAGACTAGATGAGTCCTGGAGGATCAGAAACTCAATGCATATGAAATGCAATGGATGGCCATCAAACAGATATAAATACTAACACAACCAGGATATGTGAAACTGTATAATCCAAATAAAGCTTTGATAAAGAGAAAAATTCTGATAAAAATCTGGTAAAGGGCAAGTTTAATCTTTAAGCAAAACTCACAGAAAAATGTGTCCGCTTAACTTTTTGAATAAGCGAAACAGAATCATTGAATCATGTTACCACTAATCAAAATGAAGAGCATATTTTTGTAATTTTTAATTCAAAGGGCATTTGTTTCTTATAAAGACTAGATGACTCCTGGAGGATCAGAAACTCAATGCATACAAAAAAATTCTACAAAGACTTTCAAAATGAGTTCTCTGTTGACATACTAACATAATTGGATTCTCCAACACAATATGTTCTCATGCTGTTCAAAGTCTGTACAGCAGTTTTTGACCTCAAAAGGCATTTTAGTATTAACACAGCCAGCTTACTCACTGGATGCACAATTCAACGTTTTTATAACTTAGTCAAATTGGTAATTGAAGGAAAACTATTTTCAAACAAAAACATGAACAAAGTGCTGTAACAAGGATCTTAGATGGAATTCCACAAGAAGAGTTTCAGGCATGATACCACCAGTGGCAGAAGCAATAGAGTATGTGTAGGACACAAGGAAACTACTTACTTTGAAGGAGATTGCAAAAATTACTAATTTTTTGGAGATGACTAAAATTTTAAAAAAGTTCTTCTGTGTGTATATATATATATATACACAGAACTTTTTATAAATTACATATATATATTTATTGGACTGGCACAACAGTTGGGGTGTATCACATCTGCCCGTATGAAACTTTTCTCAGAGTTCATGATTGAGGAAGACCACAAAACACAAGTGAGTTGGAAGAATGGATGATACTGGAACAGAGAAAATTCAGGGGATTTAGGACTATATTACAACAATCATGATGTGATCATTGAAGAATTCTGTGAAACCAACATCTATCATTTACAAAATGAATAATCATTTACAATGCAAACAAATAATGAAAATGATGATCAGCCAAGGCAAGCATTTTGTGAGGTAACTTTACTTATTGATTTGCAATTTCTCCCATAACAATTATGGATGAAGCTAACATTAAACCAAAATGGAATCTTCGATTTTCACAATAATCATAGTTGCACCCAAGAAAATCTTGGCATTACGCAGTCAAGGTTTTACAAATTATTTTTAGTAAGTGTTCGCGCTTGTGTCGATTCCTGGTCATGTTTCCTGCCTATACAATTAAATGGGTAGAATTTGGGTACAACAGGTACAATTAACAGCTTTCTACGTATTTGGACAAAGTTATCTAGCAAATAAAAATACAATGCTATTAAAAATTTGTAAACTTCTATTACACCAGAATTTTTTACTTCTTAGGGAACGTTAATACAAGCAAGCATGTGAACCAAATACTATGATCCTTCAATCTGATGATATAAATTTTTCTTTAAGACAAAATTGCAGATAGAAAGAAAGCTAAGGAAATCTCCTTTTTCCATGAACATTTTTGTTATATAAAATTCAAAAATTAATACACTTTTTATAATCCTAAAAAATCCAAAAAATAGAGCTTTAAAAATTAAATACAGTAATTCAACAGCTTCCAGAACACCATCACATACACAACTGATATCCTGGGAGTCAAGAAGCCAATAAGCAAGTAAATAAAAACAGGTTTATTTACTAAAATAAATCTGCATGATTAGAAACATAATTATTTTTAAATGTTTAAAAAGCAAATTCAATCATACTGTACAAAAAGATATATAGTTAAATTTTTAATATATATATATATACATGTTTACTTGTTATACTCATTATACTCATATTTGAATAATCCTCTGATTTTTAAACATTTTGTGAATGAGATATCTAGACTGTTAGAACCAAGAAGAAAAGATTTCTACACACACCAGTATAACAGTGTTAGACATTATTACCTATACCTTGGTAATTATATTACTGTTTCTCATAAAACAAAAAACAAAATAAAAGTTTACTCAAGTGAGCAAAAAACCAAAAAAGGATGTTTTTACCTATTAAAAAAAAATTAAAAACCTTAAGACAGTTATCAGCACAAGCTATGAACAAACACTGGGTAAGCATGCACTTCAGAATGTGTGCACAGAGGAAGAGCTGTTAGTTTTTGTAAAAACAGATCTCATATTCTATTTATGTTCCCAAACAAAAAACATAGAATTTACTAAATTTATAACAATGTTAATTAACTATTATAAATGTATTTGATTTACGAATTTGTGAACTACTTATGATGAAGAACCTAGTAATTAAAAATACAAGAAATAAATTGCCTCATTCATTAGACCTTTACTTTAGTAATTACGAAGACGTGAACTTAATAACATTAGATCATGCCTGCTGTGAATATATAAAAAACAAATGAATACAAAGTGGGCAAAAGTACACAAGGCTTATCCTAATTGAAAATAAAAACAATATGGTAAAATTGCAGTAAAATATCAGTTTCAAACAGCTTTTAATGTTAATTATTCCCCTACTGCGAATAATTATTCAATTTGACCAAATAAATCATCCAGAAAATAATTAATTTCACATTATTTTAATTTGAATAAAGAATGCAACCACAAAATACTAAATAAGGATAACAAAACAACAGACAATACAATTATATGGCTGTCGGCTAGTGAGAATACTAAACAGGAAACAGCAGACATCCACTTCTTGCTCAGGTATACTCTGGTTACAAACAGCTCAAGTTAAGTAAGAATATAGCTTTAATAGTAAATCAAACCATTTAATTTTTTCCATCAACGCAAAGAAAATTTAAACTGGAAGGTAATATAGGTAACACTGATATTCTATTCAATAACAGATTTACAATAAAATAACATAAAACATAATACTATTATAACATATTTACAATAAATAACTTTTTAAAACTGTGATTGCTTTTTTTTTAATACAGTTTAACTTCGTCTTACAGAATTAAAGTACAGTCTAGCTTAACTTTATTCTAGTTCAATTTCTGTAATGTTGCAAAACTATACAATTGTAAAACATCTTTAAAAAACTACTAATTACGTTCAAAGTAAGCATTTCAAACAAACGAATTAAAAGGATCATTAATAACTTATGCAACAGAAGTGGCAACCACAACACATAATAGATTAACACATCAAATCTCCAAGGTAAGATAATTTTCACTTCCAACATGCCACAGTAACCAAATGACTGCTACCTGGTAAACAGTGCTAGCAGTTTATAATTTAATAATGATATTAAATATGATTATATTTCACAGCCAAAAAACAATAAATAAAATCATATACCATTTCTAATTTATGACAATGCCATGCATATGTGTTCTTTTCAAACGCATAGTAATCTTATAGTTTTCAAACTGTGTAATAAAAGGTTAAATATAATTATTCTATTTTCTAAAACTAGTATTAAAAACCAGTAAACTCTAAGAATGGAAATTGTATTGCTAAAGCAATACAATACAGGAAAAACTAACTTTTTCTACAAGGACATAACATACATACAAGTAATTATACTATTACATGAAAGAAAGAAATATTACTTACTTTTAACGCAACTAATAGAGTTACAGTTTCAACTGAATAGTAACCTCTATCTACATAATCTCCCATAAACAAATAATTTGTATCAGGAGACTTTCCTCCTATTCGAAACAGTTCCATTAAGTCGTGGAACTGTCCATGAACATCTCCACACACTGTAACTGGACATTTTACTTCTTGAACATTTGACTCCTTCGCTAAAATCTCTTTGGCCTATAAGCAGATTCAAGCAAAGTTTTATAAAAATGGATAACTCAGTACACACTCCCACTATATTTGAAATATATTTAAAATAAGTGTAAAACTAATTATTAATTCTATAACTGACATTCTCTACCTAGTATTACATGGTAGACATATCAAAGAATAATAAATCAATTTTTCATCATGTTGCAACTCTTTCAAGCCAGAAATCACCATTTTGAGTCAATACTTCATTTAAAGAAATACAGTACAATCATTCCCTCATTATTAGTAAATGTACTTTTCTGCAATCACTAATTGCTCCAAGCAAGAATTAATCAAGCATGTATACCATACCTGTCATGAGTAATAAATGTAATGACAAGTCATCAATGAATATAAAAAGAAATAGAAATACCTATCTACTGGCATGAAATCTAAAAGAATCGCAATGAATCCATAAAAGGAAAAGAGTATAAAATTTCAGACACAATGTCACATTATTAAATAAAACTGTATAGCATTAAAAAAATAATTTTTGAGTTGAAAAAATGATTTTCCAGAAGAATATAGTACAATCATGAAAACATATAAACACATCATGAACGGAAAATAAATATTGCAGCATATGAGATAAAATGATTGTTAATATTAATCTCCACCACCAACTCCAGGAAAGGAAAAGGGGAAAAAGATAATACAGAATAGGGAATTAAAAAGGATTACAAACCCTCCTGCTCATTTCTGATTTTCTGCTGCCACCTATTAGATAAAAGACAGATGTTGCAGTTAAATTATTTCCAAGCAAAATCTCTACAAAACTTGGTATACACGTTAACTTACAGTTTTAATATGACTCCAAGTTAAGAATTGATAATGATGAATCCTAGGCTGCTTAGGAAAATATTTTTATACATTTTGACTCATATTCATTTGAAACTAATTCAAAGATTACTTACAAGAGAGATATGTAAATATGAACAATTAGGAAATCTTAAGCTATTCAACTAACCAGCTCATGGATAAGTCAGCTTCTGGCCACATTCTACTCTATAAATTTTTGCCACAACTTCTAAGATGAAATTTATAATATTTAAAACGTTTATTTTTTCTGGGTTCTTTTATTTCATTTAAAAATCTCTGATTACTTATTACTTAATATGAGCGAGGCATTATGTTCGTATAATATATGAATTTTGACCCACTGTGGTTATAAATGAAATGTTAAAAAAAATAACCTGAACATATTTATCAGTTTGACAGTTCTACAGCAGTCAAACAAGTGTATATGTCTGTACTACACTAATTTATCAGAACAAGATTATAATTCGTGGTTACAAAAAAAAACCACTCAACAAACTTAGCAATCAAATAATATATAATATTATTACAACATAATTATTGTATAATAATAATAATTATATAATTATTATTTGATAATAGCAATCAAATTCAGTATTGAATAAAAATATCTGAATTTAATTGTTACAATATTACTTTTAGAGAACATTCCACCACCTTCAGTTCCTTTAACTTAAAAATATATATATATTATCTGTGTCAAACTACGGTTTGACAAAACGTAAGGTTCAAACTATGTAATTTAAATTAATGTTACTGCTTTTGGTTTGTTATTGCCAGAGATTTTAATTAATCTGAATAGAACGAAATGAAACTGCAATTAAACTTTGGAGACTTAAGAGAATCACTTTATTAAATGTGATTATGATCAATGGCATTTACATTAAGTTCATACCTGTATGTTTTTAGGATCCTAGTGAAAATGTAAGAATGAAAATTACAGTTTCAGTATGCTAATTTAAGAGACATTTAAGTGGATGCAGTTTTCAGCCATCAGAAATGTATTTAAATTGTATTAAACAATTCATTAATATGTAGACATTTCATGGGGAAAAGTTTATATTGTTATGTTATGTAATATAGTAATATTAAGTTCAAAATATTTGATAGTAAGTGTCAAAAGTAAAGAAGCACATGATCAACCAATGATATTAATTCACTTAACTTCTGAAAAACTGCAGCATTGTAGTTTTCAGCTATAGCTGAATGGAACTTTCTGTTATATCAGATAAAGCTTTAATGTTTAAATATTAAACTGCACAATTTCCAATATTAGGTGGCAAATTTATCAATTTCAAATGTTCACTATTAACAATAACACCACATACTTCTTTCCAGTTTTTCTGAGAATAACTTGCTACTTGTGTTACGAGAACTAAGACTATTATTACCTTCAATATTATTGTTTTACCTACAATTTTAGAAATGAAAACTGGGATAAGTCGGTCAGAAAACATTACATAGTATATGAACAGCAAAATAATATAAAACAGTACATTGCTGACTGTCACTAAAGAAACCTTAAAATGTTTTTATCAATATCTGAGTAATGCAGGTTTTCACTAATTTAGAAATAACCTTCAGTTTTACCAAAACCAACTAAAAGAATTCTACAGCAAATCATAAAGCAAAGTACCAATAAAAAATTAAATGTTAAATTAACTTATTTTTTGGGGCACTTCTTTTTTTTTAGTATTAAATATCCCACCACAAAATACACACAAACAACCAAAAATTAAATATACACGTTAAAATAAAATTTACAAATTTTCACAATTTCTATCAGAAAATATATTTACATTATACCATACAAGAACATCTCAACAAACACAAGATTTTTTAATTAAAATTGTATTGACAGAAATCAAATTATAAACCCAGCAGGGTAAGAAATTGAATTACTTCATTAAGCCATCTGGATTTCATTTCTTGCCATAAAGATTGTATAAAACAGTAGCAAAGATTTTCAGCTAATATTTTTCTGAGAATAGCTTCCTTTTCACATCTGTTTGACAACATAAAATTCTTCATCGTATTTTATTTTCAAAACATTTCAATCTGGGTTCATTATCATGACAGCTCATTTGATCTACTTAATTAGTATCCGTATGGTAAAAAACTTCACCAATATATTTTAAACACTACAATTTATAAGACTAAAATCTTTTAAAACATTAACCAACAGACTAAGAACTAGATTTTGATATTTAACAAAAAAATAAAATAAAAATGTTAATCCCATCTTTTTCTTAATATCCTCAGGAAGCATTTAAATAAAAATATTTTAAGAGCCGATCATAATTCTGGGAACAAATTTCCTTTGAAATTAACAGTAGATCTACATCTACTTTTGGCAAAAGGAAACTTAAGAAATGGAAATTAAGCCTGGATGAAACTTAACTATAATTTTTTTAAAGAAAAGCAATATCGTTCAAAATTAAAATGTATTAATAATAATTATCATTATTATTATGGGCATAATATATATATATTATATATATATCATGCCCATGATATATATTGAACAATATATATCATGGGGATGCAATTTCATGCTTGAACAAACAATTATAAATATATCTATATTTGTTGATACAGCACCGTAAAGGAAAGAGGGAACATTTGTTTGTATGTTAGCAAAAATTTCAACAACTAAACTAATCACTACCAAGTTTTAACAGTAGCTTCATTATGTAATCCAAAGTGTTATAGGCTATATTAAGATGAAAAATTATTTATTAAATTGTGTAAATAATCCATTAAAAACATCGCTGCACTTCTCATTCAGACCACTAGGTGATGAGCCGCTCCAAAGATATTTTTAATAGATATATCTACTAGAAGTTGTTCTCACATCACACAAGAACTAACTGATTGATAGCTTTCAAATTTGCAGGACAATTTGTGTTATCCTGCAGAAGGCTTAAGTACAAAGGCTCCCATATACAAAGGCTCTAGTTCCTTTGAAGATTAAGATATTAAAAATATTCATTATGATATTAAAGATATCCATTAAGGAAAAGAAAGACTAATCCTTTTACTTCATTATTATATATATTTAGCCACCATGTCAAAGAAATAAGTGATGAATTTTTCATTCTCAAAGGTGTCTCCACTTTAGTTACCATAGTTATTATTCTCACATTGCAGGAGTCCAGGGGACAGAGTCTCTGAGTAGATGGGAATAGAGAGCAAAACAAGCTCTGTAGCCCTGGAGTAGGCCCTATGAGGCCCTGAGTTTGCTCCAAGGTCCATCTGGGCCCAGGTTAGTCTGGGCCCCAAGCATCCAGTTCTGGCCAGCTTGTAAACTATAATTTAGTCTTTAATAGTAACAGCTAAAGGCTGTATACAGAATAATAAGGTAAATAATACAAAATATGAAGGATAATTTATTCAGGCGGCATAAATTCCACAATATAGTGAAGAATTCAATAAATCAATTTAAAAAATAAATCAATTCTGATATCACTGCTGCCACCATAAATTCAACTAAATAATAGATCTACCATCAATCATTGACTTAACACCCCTTCTTTCTTGCTCTGTTTTTTTGTCTTCACCCACATACATTCAGATATGAGCACAGGTGTGCAGATCAACAAAATGCCAATGTGTGATTCACTGTCTGGAGTGCAATATGTTGCCCATTCATAAGAAAAAATAGGTGCTATGTATTATGAAAAAACAAGTATTGTATTGTTGGATGATTTGCAACAAATATTTTTGTGGATCTGCCGACTGCTACGAGAAAATAAATTTTTTCTTGACTAATTCCTGTGAACACCCATTACATTTTCTCTTGGTGAAGCCAATTTTGTCAATTTCAATGTACACTAGACCCACCAATCACTAATGGATTAGTAAATTGTCTTTGCACATCACACATATAACTGTCCCAATCGACGAAGATGTGGTTCATTCCCAGTTCTTTTTGACAAAATTTAACTAGAGCGTATCCTTTAGCCCAGCAGTAAATAAATAACATGACTGCAAAAATTTAACCATGATTTGAGCCATATTCCATGTTTTAATAGTTACGACTCATGACAGTCTTTCCTGGAACAATCTAATGCTCTAGTATAATGGGTACACTTTGTGCCATTATACTTATAATTTATATAATAAATTTCTAGTACATAAAGGAAATTATCAGTTAATTCAACTCTCTCTCTATATATATATATATATATATATATATAAAATTTGCATATTTTCAATAATTATACGTACAATTACGCTAAAAAAACACAAGTATAATACTGTTTAATTCTAACAACTTCCTTCCCTTATGAATGAGAATGAGTCATATATACTCAGTTTTCCTCTACTTAATCCAAAATAAACTAAATTTCACTCAGACTTTTAAATCATAAGTGAATGTATAATACATGTTAGTATGTTTTTGATATACAAAAGTACCAAAATACTTTAACTACAATACACCCCTTATGTAACAGTTCATAAAAGATGTAGCCACATCATTTTGTTATAGGATTTCAGCAACAACTTAATAACAAATTACAAGTTCAATCATATAATAAATAATTATTTTATCCTGATCAAAACATAATATACATCACACTAGAAATGAGAGTATGTACTCCACAGATAAAAAAAGGCACTGCCACATTTTCCTGGGCGGATGAATGAAAGTGGTGATAAAACCTTCATCAAAGCATCAAAAAATAAACAGTAAGTTATAAACAGTAAGAATAAATGTTGTTAAAGTCCATATTAATTATTTAAAATATACAAAATAATAGTAAATATATTAATTATACTAAGTACAAAGAATAAAAAATAAACCGCAAACAATTCAAGCTGGTATTAATTAAAATTACTTAAATACCTGTTTTTATGTACATATTGAATGAGAAATACAATTAAAGATTTTCTTTAATATTTTATATAATTTCACTGACAATAACATTCTTTTGATAAAAGAAAATGTTCAAATTTTATTTCAAATAAATTGTTAGGAAGATTTTTTAAACGGCTTTGTAATTTACTAAAATTCTTACATCAAAATTTCAGTCGCTAAGTTTGTTAAAAGTTTCTACTCTTATAAAAAATAAACAATAAACATTAGTGCAAGTATATTATTGTATAATCGTCGCTTTGAATATAAGTATAACGTGAAAATTAATTACAGCAATATTAATATGGAATCCAAATACTATTAATCAGAAATTAATTCTCTATTAACTAGACATTGCATAACTTTTTCCCCGAAGAATTATGCATGCAAAATCCATGGGTGGGCCAAAAAAAAAATACACCACAGAAACTTTACCTTTCATTAGTAATGAAAACAATAACTACTTGTTATTTTCCTAAGAAATAAAATAATACTATTATTATCACTAATAAAAATTATCAATTCAAGCTTACACCTTACCTTAACGCACAGTGTCTGTACTTGACTTTCCGTCAGTTGTTTGCACTCGTTAAGTTGTTCAATCCATTGATCCAGTTCTTTCAGAGAAGCCTTGTCCTCCATCCTTGAAACCTGAAACTCGTAGAAGAATGCCTTCTACTTCTCTGAATCTTAACACTTAAAAATAATAGTAACAGCTCATGAAAATGAGGGAATAATAATTTATATCCCTGAAATCCTCTCACAAAATGGCCGTCTTAATCGTCCATTTGGTCGGTTGTATATGACGTCATATGCAACCTCTGTTCTAATACCACTATAATTTTGGAATTTGGAAAAGAAATGAATTAATTTGAAAAAAAGATTCTCATTCTTAATCAAAAAATATTGGAAAACGCATTACTGAAAGTAGATAAATAATCTTTCACCTAATTTAAATACTTTTACATACATAAACGTTTAAATTAAAATTCCTCGTAAGTTCTAGTTGACAATTCATTTATCAAATTAAATACGTACCGGCATTACGCCTATTGATGTTTGAGTAAGGCCCGACTTATCGCAATTTAAGGACATGATAAATTTTGCTGTCATTTTTATGATTATAATAATACAAGTATAATTTATTAAATATAGCTTTGTGAAGAAAGATGAGTAACAGGAATCAACCTTTCGGAAAACTTTGTTAAATTTTAATGTACTGTGTGTATACATTTAATTTTCGTCGATTCCACCCAACAATGGTTTATATTTAACTCTATTGTTGCTTTAAGTTATATAAAATTGTACCGAAGCAATACTTTAACTATTAAATTCTTACTATGCCATAAATTAATTAATGCTTCAAAAATATAATGTTTCAAAACCAATAAATAATAATTTATGTCTACGAAACAGAACGACAATATCAAGCAAGTTTTGATCGTCCATTTCATTCGCGTTTCCGTTTTCGATCTTTATCCGAGCGGTAGTAACGTGGCTGTGAGACTGGTTTTGGAGGTGTGTAATATTAATCGTGTTACATCGAAAAGTTGGTTTAAAAAATGACGGAAGCTTTTGATTTAAAGGGTACCTTAAGAGGCCATAATGATTGGGTCACTCAAATTGCTACTAATCCTAAAGATCCAGATATGATTCTTTCTTGTTCTCGAGGTATGTATCTTAAGTTACTGGCCTGTTAAGATTCTGAATTTAGGAACTAAAGCTGTGTATTAATTCTTATAACAAAAGTATTTTCCCATTTATCTTAATATTTAATTTCTCTGATTACCGTATCTGGTGCGTTTTAATTTTTATGCAGATTGTTATAAAAATCCCGGTGTACCTGCTTAACCATTGCAGGTTACACACACGTTCCTCGCAATGGATGTGAAAATAGTAGCTGAACTGACCTTGTTAAATCTCACAATTATTATATATCTGTATATTGTCAAAGTTTCGATAGCCTGTATTATATCTGTTAGATTTAGTAAGGTTAAGTGGATTCCTTGTTAGCTTAATAATGTACAATTATAATGTTTGTTACTTTATTCTACCTGATAGTGGTTTAGAAATTTGGAAGCATATGACAAGAGTTTGTACATATTAAATCCCTGCTTATTGGAAAATTCCTTATCTTACTACGATCTTTTCTTATGATTGATATTATAATGACTTTGCTTAATATTCCTACAGTTTTGTTGATATTTAGAATGAATTTGTCAGATTTAGGAAAAATTATTTGTGTCACTGAAGCATAATTATTTCCAATATGAGAAAAGTTGTTTTGTTACATTTAATGAAATAAGTTAATAACTAAATGTATACATTATAGTTGACAGACTGGATGCTGTTTTTTTTTCTAATTTTCAATTGAAATACTGCATTCTAAACTACAATCCTAATATCAAAATTATATTAAGATTTTTTTAAATCTTAATATCTTGTGGTTTTATACAAATTACAAATCATCCCATATACATTTTCAAGATTCTTTTGCAGTTTTTTGTTCAATGTATTTTGAAATCCGTTTATTTCAGTACTAAAATTATTTCATTTTTTTGTTATTTTGGATTCTGTTTTCTTAATTAAATAATACTGTTGTAATTCTATTTCCATTATAATTAAAGTTTGTGTTCTGTCTGCTCAAAGATATCATTAATTTACTGATATAAATGCATATTCTATCATGCCTTATTCATTTATACAACTCAATATTGTAAAATTGTTTGTTGGTGTTTTACATTTTAAGGCCTAAAAATTTAAATGTTGTAACACTTTCAATATTTTTCCCAGATAAAAATATATACATTATTATACATTATTCCGATAAAATGTATCTCAGCATTTTATGACCACATCTGAAAGACAGTTAGATTAGATTAATTGAACAAATCTTTTCTGTCTCATTCATTTATTTTTAACATTTACATTAATTAATGGATTGAAATCAATAATGGAGCAATTTTTAAGCGTATGAAGGCTATTAAATATCTTTCAACCCATAAAACCATTACTTGATTATTCATGATAATAAAATCCAGAAAAGCTATGAATTACTAACCTGAAAAATTTTGAGTATAAAAATTAGCGATTGAGGAAAGTATGCTAAGTATTTTGTTGTGGAAATTTCTCTTGATGGACTTCAAATTTTTTCTCAGCCAGTTTCTATTAATTGCTTATATACAAGTTGAATCTTGAGTGTGTACATTTAGTAATATTAAATGTTTTGTAATTGTTAACAGTGAAAATATAATTTATAATCAACATTACTGTATAGTACAAATATGTGTAACCTAAAAGTGCTCATAAAACCCATATGGTTGTGATTTTGTTAAAACATAGTTTACAATTCTTTTGTATATACCTAGCATAAGAGAATAAGACAAATTAATTGGCCAACTGTTATATTTATTTACATGTTGTTAGGAACAGTGTTTAATAAATGTAGCATGAACAGCCGAAATCTTTGTTTAATTAATTTTTAAGAAGTTACTCTTAAAGAGTTATAGTAACAAAGAAAAAATCTGCCTTTTTCTTTGTATTTTCATCTAATCAATTTGAAATAAATGCAGTTTTTGATCAAAGAAATGTGACCTCGGAACAAATTTTTTTATAAGGCAAAAGAGTAGATTGCTTTAAGGTTTATATTTATTAATTAGCAAGTAAAGAAAACCTGGTTAAGAAGTTATTGAATTTTGAGATATTTATCTAAATAAGCGTAGAATTTTGAGAATAGTGTCAAATTCAAATTTTTAAGGCAGACAATTTCCAGATCACATTTAACCCTTTACTGGACTGGTTGGACAGAATATTTTTACATAGTCGATGTACACGATTAGGGCCTTTGTTGGAATATTCAGACATCAACTTTTGTGTGATTTAATTCATTCTGTCATAATATTCCGTCGTTTTACATATTTTTTTGTACTATGATAGATAATGCTAGCTGTTAGTTTAAATAGTGTAACACGAGGAATTTTCTTGTATATTTGATTGTAATCAGTTGACCTGCTGTAATAATGAGTTCTTTATTTATGATATTCTGTGTAGTGTTACTGTGAGCACTATATTTCTTATATCGCAAAATTCTATAAATATATCTATGTATAAATTTGTTGTATGCAAGTAAAATAATGAAGCTAATTGCATAAATATTTTATGTATATGTGTGTGTGTGTGTGACTGAAATCCTGCAAACAGTACATATGTTTGTATGTGTGTGTAATAAAATACATTTTGCATGAAAAAATATTGTTTTTAAATTACATATTCGATCATTATTAGTCAAAATACATAACATTAAACAAAAAAAGACCGACAACGATTGTTAACGTCTATATGCCTACAAGCGCCCATGATGATGATGATGATGAGGTAGAGTGTGTATACGAAGAGATTGATGAAGCAATTAAACACGTAAAAGGAGATGAAAATTTAATAATAGTTGGAGATTGGAATGCAAGCATTGGAAAAGGCAAGGAAAGAAAATACAGTGGGTGAATACGGGCTGGGCAAAAGGAATGAAAGAGTGGACCGACTTATAGAGTTTTGCACTAAGTATAATTTAGTAATTGCCAACACCCAATTTAAAAATCATAATAGAAGAATATAATTAGAATATAATAATCAGATGGGTGGATAAAGTGACAAATGAAGAGGTATTGCGGCAAATAGATGAAGAAAGAAGCATTTGGAAAAATATAGTTAAAAGAAGAGGCAGACTTATAGGCCACATACTAAGGCATCCTGGAATAGTCGCTTTAATATTGGAAGGACAGGTAGAAGGGAAAAATTGTGTAGGCAGGCCACGTTTGGAATATGTAAAACAAATTGTTAGGGATGTAGGATGTAGAGGGTATACTGAATTGAAACGACTAGCACTAGATAGGGAATCTTGGAGAGCTGCATCAAACCAGTCAAATGACTGAAGACAAAAAAAAACTGGTAAGGGGTTAAGGTACTAACTGTTACAATTGTACTTTTTATTCTATTGTCGTACATTTTGGGTCAAAATAATTATAATTGTCTTTGTTAATATATTAAGATATTGGAAAATGTAGTGTAATCAAAAAATTAATTTTCAGTATTTAACGTATAGATTATATAAAATAGTAATTATGCACCACTAAGTCACATAAACTATTTATTTGAAAATCTTTTATCAACACAGAATTAGCTTGTTGTAATGGATTTATGAACGTATGTAAATGTTATTTTTCAGTAATTTTTATTACAATTTCATTTTTTATATAAAGAAATTGTTTGGTTCTGGTTTCTGTTAAGCATCTATTGATGTATTACCACAGCTTGGATCACATAACACAAAGAATAAATTCAAAACATGCTATAGCTATGTGCAGTGGGTTGTAAATATAATATAGTGTATGAACTGGCTTGAATTGTAATTAGTGGTACTAACTGGTTATACAGGACCCCTACTGAAATCCAATTGTTTTTTTGCGATTGACTTCTAGTAAAATTGCATCAATTATCTATTAGTTTATTACTTATAATATGAATTTAAAAATATTAGATAATTATACATAATTAGACAAGGTTATCAAATTCACTGGATACTTTAAGCAGTACAAACCTAAATATAAAGGTTGCATTTCTAACACTAAATAAACCAACTGCAAAAGAAGAAAATTTCTTGCATTCGCTGATAAAGAACCTAGTTCAAACTTAAAATTCAAGTAGCATCATTTAAAATGAAGAAAGAAGATAAAATAATTGAAAAAATAGGCTCTATGTTTATTTATTTATTATTGGAATAAAACATGCCCCTATGCTGCTACTAAACTCTTTATTTGTAGGTTATGAATTATTTACTTAAATAGATTGTTTTCTTAAGTTAATTATCATGTATAAATTTCATACATTCAACTGTATTTTCATTTTTGTTATATTTTATTAAGTGTGAAGGATTTAAATTAATTTTGCTATTGAGTTTTAATATTGGTGTGTTTTCTGTATTTAAAAACGTATGTTCATTTTTCCTACTCTGATCATTGTAATATGATTTCTGTTCGTTATGTAGTATATTATGAGGGTAAATTAGATATGAACAGGATTTTTGTTCCTGAGCATCTACGGTTTATAGGACTGAACTCTAGTATGCTTGGGTAGGGTCATTAGGAGTGAGGAGAGCTAGCCATTCCACACTCTCAACCAATTCATCAGAAATGCTCACAATGTCTGAGCAATAGGTGCACCCGTCTACTCCGCAATGCATAATTATAAAATTCCTTGCTCGTGAAGGAGTTAAAGTAACGGAAATTTTCTGGAAATTAACTACACAGTTCTGGGACCAAACATTGTCATAGTGTGTTTGCCTGGCATAAAGAGTCAAAGGAAGGACAAGACAGAGTAAAAAATCAGGAACACTATCGCTCTCCTCGGACCACCATTACAGACAAAAACATTCACGCGATTCGAGACATTCTTGAAGATGATTGATGGTTAAGTTCATCATTTTTGAGTCAGATCGTCACCTGCTACAAAACTTGGGTCCACCACTACACTCCCCAATCAAAACAAATCAGTATAGAATGGCAGAGGAAAGGGGAGGCAGCCCCAGTGAAAACAAAGACTCAACTGTCAGCGGTAAGGTTCTTTCAACAGTTTTTTTTTTCGGTCAGCAACGCATTTTACGCATTGAATTTTTGCATGAGTGATGCAAAATCAATGCTGCGAACTGTTGAACGAGGTGAGGGTTACATATCACCGCAAAAGAAGAGGCCATCCTCTACAACAACGCCAGGTCCCATACTGCAGCTCTAATGGTCTCAAAACTAGAAGAATGCACTGGATTTTCAAATTGATCATCCTCCCTATAGCCTGGACCTATCACCCTGTGATTTTCATTTGTTTGGGCCACTTAAAGAAGCTCTAGGAGGGCAATGATTTGTAGATGACTGAGGCATGTAGGGATTCGTGCGCAATTGGCTCCTGACACAACCAGATTCTTTCTATGAATCCTTCCTTCTCCCTGGGAAAAATTTATTTCCAAAGCAGGAAATTATGTAGAAAATTAAATTATATTTGCCTTTTACTTTTCAATAAATAAATTATTTTTTTAGAAATAAAATCCCATTTATGTTTGATATACCCTCATATAAAATTTATTATAAGTAGACCCAAAGGAGCCTCTACTATTAGAGCTAGTTGCTTGCCAAACACATTTAAGTAATTTCACATTAAATATGGTTATTAACAAATTATTCCTCTAATAATAAATAATACATTAAAATTATTTCAGCTATATATGTAACAGACAGTAAAAGTGTTATGTTAATGAATTGTTGTATAAAAAATGCTGCAGTTTGTAGTGGATCCCTTTCTATTTACCTTGATTATGAATGACTTCCTATTTAGTTACTATATGCAGAAGTCTACTCTTTTGTTCTCTTGATTTAAGCTTTGTAGTGCTGAAGAAATTTCAGGTATTTGTATTTACTAATACATAAATAGTAGGTTAAGAGAGAAAACCCAAGTTATGAATTTGATTTGAGGGAATTAGAACAATTTTAGTAAAGTCGTAGTAGTTTTTTATCTTCATACATCTTTTTTTTTTCCTCTCAGCTCCCCTGGGCCGGACCGACTTGTTGGTATTACGCCGCCCAGGGGAGTGTCTTTAAACTCAAACAGGCCTCCCCACCTGCCGGCATGGCAGGTCGGCCTACCGGTTAGCTCTTTTTGAGAGTTCATTATTGATATTGCCCTTTTGGACACCACGCCAGATCCAGTTCGCCGCGATGCGGCGCTGGGTCCCTTCAGTATTCAGTGTGCTGTTACCTGTGGAGTCCTTGGTGGCTCATCAGTGCCAACACACCGCAGCATGCTGGACCTCACCAGCAAGGCTGTCCACCCAGTCCTATGCTAGCCAACACCTTGTCTTCTCTCATCGGAGTATTTCTGTACAACAACTTGTCTTACAAAACTAGCAAAATTATTCCAGTTTGACTCGCTTCTTAACATGTAGTCTATTGTTGTCTCTGGAGTTATACCTGTGAGTGCCTTACTATGTCTAAGTGTGTCCCACCTATTGCACTCAAAAAAGGTGTGCTCAGCATCATCTATCTTGTTGCAGTAGTTGCAAATTGGCTCTTCTCTCTTGCCTGTTTTGTGCAGGTACACATTGAAGGAACCATGTCCTGTAAAAAACTGCGATAGGTGATGATCAACCTCACCAAATCTTCTCGACAACCGTGGCTTGATGTTGGGGATGAGGGTTCTCGTCCATCGACCCACAGCTTCCTGCCAGATATTATAAACGGCATCCCTGACCTCTTGTTCTGGCTTGCCTTGTGCCCTCTCCACCCTCTTGTTTGCGATTAGGTCAATAGGAGGTGTACCCGATAACACGCACAGGGCGGCATAGGACACTGTCCTGTATGCAGACACAACACCTAGGAGCACACACCTGTGTGTCCTCGCCAGTCTCTCTTTGTTGCGCCTGATGGCGATAGAGCGCCACCAGGCCGGAACGGCATACATAAGCGAAGACATGACGGTGGTCGCCAGTAAACGGCGCTTTGAGGCCCGAGGGGCATTCTGCGATGACATAATGATGTTTAGACTTTTTATCATCTTTTCTGCCTTGTTGCATACATTGACTATGTGGTCGGTGTATCTACCGTTTTTATGGAGGATAACTCATTGATGTTATTCACTTCTTCTATAGCATGACTGTTGATGGAAATATTGAACGGTTCTAGCACTCTTCTACCCATAAAGGCAATACACCGGCATTTTTCCGTAGACAGTTGCAGACCCCTGGACCTCAACCACTCCTGTATAGTGTCGATGACCGCATACACCCTCTCCCGCACCTCCAAGACCGTCCTTCCCTCTACGAGGACTGCAAGGTCATCTGCATAAGCCAGGACCTGGACGCAGACAGGAAACTCCTTCAGGAGTTCATCTATAATCACCAGCCACAACAACATCTTCATATAATCACCAGCCACATCTTCATACATCTGCTTCTTGGAAAGCTCACGTAAGATGTTTGTGTAATAAATTATCAAGATTGACTTGTATTTTCATAAGCTGAGTATTCTTACTACACACATTTGCACATAGTCTGCTTTTTGTCGCCTAGTGTGTGCAAGATAGATGCTTGGGGACAGCCATTGTGCTATTAGGAAATACTTGTTAAAAAAAAAATGATGTTAAGTTGATACTAGATGAAATACATATGCATTGTTAAATACAATTTGTTAAAATTTCAATGCAAACATGTATTCATATATTAATTAAAAGTTATAAATTAATTTTTTTATATAAATATGATTTAGACTACGGTCAGTCAACAGAAAGCCCATACTAGATGAAATACATATGCATTGTTAAATACAATTTGTTAAAATTTCAATGCAAACATGTATTCATATATTAATTAAAAGTGATAAATTAATTTTTTTATATAAATATGATTTAGACTACGGTCAGTCAACAGAAAGCCCATAAATTATAATATGATCTATTTATTGATTGTGTAAGTTAATATTAAAAATAGTGTGCATGCCTATAGTCAAAGATATACAATACACAACAAATAGGTTTTGCATTGCTATTTAGGTTGTAGGTGAAGGAACACATCTAACTTATCAAAAAACCATAAGGTTCAGTAAACTTCCTCGACGTGCAAGATTTATCTTTGTTTTGTTATTAGAAGATTGCATGGCTTAAAATAAATCACTCCATGTTATTCCATTATCAAACTCCTGGATTGTAATATTGAATTAACTTTTAATTACATTATATAGTTTTTACTTGTGTATATTTTTTTTTATGATGTATTCAAAATATACTTATTTCAGAGACAAAAATAGTAATAAATGTTCCACTTTTCAGTTATAAGCTTAAATAATAGCAAAACAAAATAAATTAACATGATATTTTTATCTTTAATATATTCCAATAACGATTAATAATAGCATTGCGCCCACACCAGCAAAAAATAGTAACTTGTAATATGATTACAAGTATATGAGGCTTAAGCAAAATAAATAAAAAATTTAATAGACTGCAACCAAAAATTATTATTAATGTTATAATAGTAGAATTATTAATAAATGTAAAAATAAAAACTATACTCTGTAACATCAACAGATTGTAAAAATTGTTATATTACTTTAAATTATAATATCAAATTGTTAAGTTTTATTTTATTTGTACTAAAATTGTTACTTTGGGTTTTCTTTTGACTGGTTATAGTCTAAATCATGTTTATATATAAAAAATTAATTTTCATCCTTCAAAATTAATATCTTTCTGGCCTAATTTACTTTGTATATTTCAAAAAATTCATCCGTTTTAATTCTTTACTAATTCTTAGTAATTCTGGAAGAGGTTTAATGATTATTATGCAATCCTTCATATAAACAAATTACTGAGATAATCAAGATTTTTCAGCATAACCAACAAAGTTAGCCAAATGTTCTTTACACCAAATTTGTGATTTTTTTATGTGCCTTTATTTTTATCACATGTTATCTGTTGCTGTTAGAGGTAAATAGGGATTGAGGGAAGTGAATCCTTTTCAAAATGATAAAAAATAATTCTCACTGAGAACATAAAGTAATGTACACCTTTTTATAACAGTAAAATTACGAAAATTTATTTAAGCAACTATAAACTTGAAAGATGCTTTCAATAACATCAACAAGCATATAAATGCAACTCAAAAATTAGTACTAATTCAAATCTCCTTCACTTTGAAAAGTACATATAATTAAAAAAATTTGTAATTAATAAGCACTTAAGGTTTAACACTTTGATTGGCTTAGGAAATAGTAGATTAATAAAATTTAGTTTTTAAAAGTATGGGCAAATTTGGTACTAAAACATAATTTCATTATGAACTACCAAAACATAAAGTAAATATGTATTTAAAACTACAGTTAAAGGGGATTATTTCTGTTGTGGTAAGGTATCAATATAAACTACCACAGATGAAATATTCAAAGAGGCTGAATGATTTCTTTGCAGAAAATGGACTGGGCTGGATATAATACGATGTCTTCTGTTAATGATAGTGCTTAAGCTATGACAGGAAAACATGGAGGTGTTGCCACCAAAATAAAATCATTTGTAGAAAATTGGTAACATTTGTTCATTGCAGCATCCACAGAGAAGGTTTAGCAGTAAAACAGTTGTTTGAACAATTTAAACAAGTTCTCCAGGAGGCTGTTAAGGTAGTCAGTTTTATTAAATCTCTGGCTTTAAATTCTCATTTAATTTCAAAACTGTCCTGAAATGGCCATTGACCACATTCACTTAACTTGTACACAGAGAGGTGAGATGGCATTCTTAAGGAAATGCTAAACGGGGGTTATTTGAGCTACTTTCAGAGTGCAGGTGTTTCAGTGCAACTGTGCGATTGATTGACAAGCTGAGAATAATACTCTAGCCCACATAGGTTTTTTTAAATGTCAGTGACTGAAATTTAACTTTGCAAGGTGAAACTTAAATTGATTTTCAGCAGTCAAAATTAAAACATCAATTGATGACTAATATTGTTTTAAATGAAAACCAGCTATCTTGTAATTGAAATGAAAGATAATCTTAACAATAATTAAAAAATGCTATTATCTCATTTTTTGGAAACTTTTGAAGAATATTTTAAGACTGTTGTGAATTTCTATGGATAAAAACCATTTTGTACTGTGTATTCCTGGAACCCTAGCTAACTTCAAAACAGAATCTTTGATAAAACTATCTTGTGATGGAGGTTGGAAAACAGGGTTTACCAAGAGTTATGTGAATTTTGTCTAAAGATTAAAAATTAATATCTATCACTGTTCAGAAAAGTATTGTTATTTTTAAGTCTATTTTCTACTGTATATCTTTATGTGAAAACCCAGATTTTCTCCTATAGTGACAAAAAATAAACTGAACCTTCGCCCAAATTTGTGCCAAAATTAAGTTCAACAACTGAAACCCTATCTTGTATCTTGTTTTAAGCATGCAGCAGTACAATCCTTGTAACTGAATTTTTAAATCTTTAAGAATATTGTAATTAGTAATGTAAGTGGATCTTTTCCATTAAGTTTTAGCATTTGCATTTTGCTTGGTAATAGTGTAAATGCACCTCTGTATGGGATGGAATTGCATCATTAATGCTGCCACCAAGGCATAATTAATATACAAAATTCCATTCTTCAGAAATCATTGATGCAAGATGAAACCTTCATTCATTATTTTAATAAAAGCTTAATTTTTATTTGCTAAAATGAATTTAGTGCAATTGAACAGTCACATTCACAATAACAAACGAATCACCTATTCAATTCTTGCAAAACAAAGGTGTTCTAATGCTTATGTGCTATTGGAAATGAAATTAAATTAAATTATACATTCAAGTAAAGAGCATTGATTTGTTCCAGAAAAACTGTTGTGAGTCAACAATTGAGACAGAATATGGCTCATCAAATCAGTTAGATTTTTGTACTGTCATGTTTAATTTACTGCTGGAGTAAAAGAGTACACTACAATCAAATTCTGTTGAGAAGAATGGGAATCGACTGCAACATATATATATATATATAGTATATGTATAACTTAACATTAATTTCTTTGTAAAGTAAATAAGTGGATTTTTTATGATTTAAAAATTTTGTAATATGTGATTTTTTTACTGCTTTACCAATCTGAGTTATAACTCCATTGCTATATTTAATAGTTCAGTACGCTTCTGATCTGTATAATTCACATGAGTGGTACATTAAAAGAATGTTTGAGAACCACTGTTCTAAATAATAAATTATAATGGTTTTTGTTGTGCTGGTAGAATGCAAGTTGCTTAGCTTTTTGTTAAAAAATGAAGTATATTTAATTTATTGATCATTATATTCACTTGAGTTGAGACAATGTGTAGAGAGGTGTAATGAAAATAAAAATATATCATTTAGTTAATGAAAATGTATAATTTTTGAAGAATATTTTTAATAATTTATTTAAAAGCAGTAAACTGTATGTAAGGCATGCCACTTAATAACATTAGTGGTTTATTTTTTCTGTGTTTCTTTTTTGTTATATTGTCACTTTGGATTGTAATTTATCATTTTAATTTTTAGTAATATTTAGAGAATAAAGTGTGAAATTTTTGTGTGCATCAATAATTTGTGTTATTCTTAAATTATAAAGTGATTCTTTCAGTTGTGACATGTGAAATTCTCGCCAGGTAGGTGCTGAATGTTTCTAAAATTGAGATAGATCATATTAATATTAATCAATATCAATAATATTAATTATTCACTATTCTGAATTGGTCTTTTTTTTTTATAGATAAAACTTTAATTGTATGGAAACTGGTGCGAGATGATGCTGCATATGGTGTACCAAAGAAAAGATTGTATGGTCACTCCCATTTTGTAAGTGATGTTGTACTTTCATCTGATGGAAATTATGCATTGTCCGGCTCATGGGATAAGACTCTAAGACTCTGGGATCTTGCTGTTGGGCGTACAACACGGAGGTTTGAAGATCATACCAAGGTGTGAATTGCATTCCTGGAGTTTTACTTCTCCTTTTTTTTTTTACATATGGAAGCTTTTTTTTATTTAGCTTTTTGTTTGTAAGTAGAAGAGGGATTCATTATTAATCCATTACAGGTGAGTATATTTCTTTTTAAAGTTACATAGTATAAACTATATATGGAAAAGTGTTGTAGAAGATGTGCCCTCCCTTTATAATAGAAAAAACATGACTAACAATGAACTTGACAATATTGTTGTGAGAAATATATTTTATGATTAGGACTTTTTTTTTTATTTATCACATATGCTGTTAGAATTATTTCAACTTGTAATTCATAATTTATTTACAGTCTACACTTACTTTATAAATTTACTTGGATTGTATTTTGTCTGTAGTTATGCATGTTGTGTTTCTTAATAAAATTTTATTGCAATTAAAATCTTAATTGAAGGATAAAGCACTGTTATTTAATTTTACATGATGTATAAATATATCAAAATGATTACGATCAGTGATTGTATTGCGGATATGGGACTGATATCTTATTTACTTTTTATTTAATTTAAATTTTATATGCAAAATTTACTAATGTCTTTTTATTTATTTCAAGGATGTCTTGAGTGTGGCATTTTCTGTCGACAATAGGCAAATTGTGTCAGGAAGTCGAGATAAGACTATTAAACTATGGAACACCTTAGCAGAATGCAAGTATACAATACAGGTATTTTATTCATTTATTGTGGTTGTTTTTCTCTAGAAATCAAAAATCATAGAAATGTGTTATAAATAGAAATATACTTCAAATATGACTGTAACTAATATTTTTGTACTAAATTTGTACAAATTTTTTTAAAATATTTTTTTATACTAATGTTTATTTCAATCAATAAACAAATTCACATAATTTTTTTTTAGTTTTATATTAATATAAAAAAATAAATAAATTCATTACTGAATAAAACGATACACAAATATTTAGCCAATTTATTTTTAAATACTTAAAAAAAATTAAATATAACTTTTACCTTGACATGTAGGTATTTCTGTTTTGTTTTTTTGTATGATTTTATAATTGTTTTTACTTGCTCGGCAAATCATATTTTCAGTAAAACCTTTACACTTTACTTGATAATGTACGAATTCTTTAACTAGCACTAGCATAATACAAATAACTAAAAGAAAATATTACATGTTGCCAAATATATAGCATTTCACTCACTACATGTTCTTTTCTCTTCTTTTGACGATTCTGATAAATCTTGCTTTCCAAATTGATAACTCGTTCAATTTTTTGTTCTAGAGGTCCTTGCAGCTTGTGATACTCATCTTCATTTTTTTTTTTAACATGTTTGCAACATTTTATCCAGTCCTCAACTGAGAGTTCTGTGAACTTTTTATGACAAATTTCCATTGTTGCAGCTATCGTAAATTATACATTTGGTAAATTATACATGGCTGCGACCCAGTTCTTCACCTGTGACCATATCATCTCGATGGGATTCAAATCTGAATGGTGTGGAGTAGGTGTAAAGCAGGATCATTTCGCCTTCTTCCAATATCTTATCTATATTATATGTTTTCAGATCTTTATTTTTTTAACTCTCTTACAACTTTCATCAGATTTTCATGGAATGTTAGTCTGTAGCCAGTCCATTATTTATTGATGCTGAATTCGGTGCTCAGCTTTCTTCAGCATTGTGATAAGAAGCATTATCTAAAATAACACTGTTATTTTAGATGAATTTGAATGTCTTTTATGTTTCAACATAAACTATTGATCTTCCTTCAACTCTACATCTTCTTCAACAATACACAAACTGTTTGTATGGAATATGTTTATCAATAAGAATTGTCCTGTTATTTCTGATTCTTTGCCTCAAAACTTTCTAGTTTTGAGGTGAGTGTTTCCTTAGAGAAGGCAAGCAGCCTTCGTAAGTAACATTTTAACACTTCACGTTGTATGGTATTCTGATCAAAACTGTCCGGGTTTGTCACTTTTTGCATTTTATTCCTTTGTGAGAACAGAATTTTTTCCAAAGCTATTTCACCAGTAATTCATTGAACTATTCTTTCTGAGTCTCCTATAACACACCCAACACATTCTACAACTTTTTTGGGGTCACTAACAAACCTTCAACTGCAGCTTCTCCTGCCATGTAATTAAAATGTTGTGTATTATGTTTTTCCCTTGATGGTGAATATGTTTTCCACATAAATTAAATATAATATGCAAAATAATATAATCAATTCACTACCATAAGAGTAGAGTCGACAAAAATTGACTCATAAAACCTGAATAAATTAGTTACAAAATTTCATTTTAGATTTCATTTACTTTCAAGGCTTGAAACTCAAAGAACGCTATAGTCTGACAATAACCTTACTCTTTGGATACACACAATTAACTGGACAAGTTTTAACTGTAAATAGAGTATAAATTAGAATGGAATCATTTATAAAAACAAATAATTAGTCTCTGAATGAATCTGGAACGGTTTGTATAAATAGAGATTTAATGTTTCATTTGAACGTTAAGAATGACACATCGTTTAGTTATTTACACAAATCTGAATAAAGAAATTTTTTTTATGTTTGATATAGTTACGGTAATAAGACATGTAGACATAAATTGATAAATTGGCTTTAATCAGCCATTTGCATTCCTTTTACAATTTTCCATTTGCAATCCCTTTTTTTTAGAGTTCAGATATAATGGAATAGTAAAGTTGTAAAGAGATTACACTCTTGTTCTATACACATGTTAAAGAAAATAATAAAACAGTACTACATGTTACCTGGTTGTTTTTTATTATTTGTAATTCTTTGTAAAATTAGGGGATAAAAAAGGTTGAGGAAGGGAAGTAGTTTACTGATGGGGCATTAGGCTATAGTTACCAGAATTAATAATAAACATTGTACTTAGTCCTTTATGTTATATTTTTTATAACTTTAGTATAAAAAATGATAATTTACTTCTTGTAACGCAAGTTACTAATTTATTTTCTTCTTTAATCTGTGAATGATAAAATGAAGAAAGAAAAATGAGATTAAATTTTCTTCTTAATTAAAACATTTTCTTTTGTAAGTTTGAGTAGATTAATTTCAATATGTAGATGATTTAATAAGCTAAAACATAATCTTTACTTAAGCCGTAGTTAACTAATTTAGTTAGGCCTTAACTAATTTAAGATTTCTTAATATTATTCACCTTTATAAATTTAATAGTATACATAATTTTTTTATGATTAATTCAGCAAATATGCTGAGGGAGCTTGTGCATGGGAAAATGAAATGGAATTTTTGTAGAGTATGAAGAATGCCATGCCTGATCAGGATTCAAACCTGGGACCTCCAGATGAAGAGCTAGATGTCAAAGATCAGCATCTTTTTAATTTAACTCAATTTAATTTCATTAAATTGTGAATTATTTAACTATTTACATTAAAATAACTGATGTAAGTTATTTTTAACTAAATTTGTAATATTTTCTTGTATAGTACTATAATTCATGTTTTGAACAGATTACAAAGAAATACAGTATAAGTGCATAACATAAATTGTGTGATTTTGTTCTATGAGCTATTTTCTGATATTCGACATATATTGTATTCTTTTTGTTATTAATTTAAGTTACTTTTGTCTGTTCATTAATGGATTTTAATTAAATTATTGAATCATTAATCATTTGTTTTATTTTAGGATGATGGCCATAGTGATTGGGTATCCTGTGTTCGTTTTTCACCCAACCATCAAAATCCTATTATTGTATCTGCCGGTTGGGATAAAATGGTAAAAGTAAGTATCAGTGGGGAAAACATTTTTTACTTAAAAATATTTTTTTAGCTGTCTTCTGGAAGAAAGTAGGAGATTTACCTAAGCAAATTGGGCAAACCGCTTATGAGAAAAACATAAGTTGTTACTGAACTTTTCTTTGACAATGTATGATGGTTTCAGTTTTGTTTAAATTTATATATTAAAAATATTTTGCCACATTTTACAGAAGATAATGTAAGATTCCACTTATTAATGATGATATGACTTGTTAGTTTTAAGATCCATAAAGTACATTGAGACAAATTGGATAAATTGCAAAAAAAGTCAATGCTTAATATATATAT
The DNA here is from genome assembly GCF_047948215.1 of Lycorma delicatula. NCBI lineage: Eukaryota > Metazoa > Arthropoda > Insecta > Hemiptera > Fulgoridae > Lycorma > Lycorma delicatula. Next base: position 343,174,044 of record NC_134455.1, on the reverse strand, counting down.
ATACATACATATATAAAAAATTATATTTATTTGATCAACCTAAGTACAGAACTATAAAGTAGGATGACACTTATCTTCCATTATACATACAAAAATGTTTTCGTGAATTTCTCACATCATCAGTTGCATTATATTTTTTCCTTTAAATTGTTCTTATCAAATTACTTATTATACATAAATATTACAAAATAATTTTTAAAAAATTTACTAAAATTAAATTAATTTTTTTTTACTTTTGATTTCAATTAATGAAAATAAACTAAAAAATAAATCGTATTTAAATAAATGCACATGTGGTCCAACTAGTCAATGGTGCATTACTGAACAGAGTTGAAATAAATTGAATTATCACTGATGTCTATGTAACTGAATAGGGGATCATTACAGCATAAAATGCGATTAAGTGTCCAATATTGAAGCATACTCCAGCGCCATAGAATGAGCAGTTGGGAACTAAATAAAACCATTGTATGTTTGCATGACGATAATCGTGATTGTAGGGATGTTTATTTTACCAAAATCAGAAAACCAAAAGAACAGTCATTTTCGCAATACAAGCAGAAATCTACAGACAGTTGTAGAAAATTTATATACAAATCAGATATCGCTTTTATAAAAGAGAATGTCCTGACTGATTCACTGACTCATAATCAACGTACAACCAAAACTACTATAGTTAGAGACTTGAAATTTTCCGAGTACCTTCATATCATTAAATAAGCTAGGCGGGTGCACTAAAAAAGGATTTTGCAAAATTTTTATTTTAAGGGGTTCAAATCAATAAAAAAAATTTTTAATAACAACACTATCTGTTGGACATAAAATTAACTTATGCTATACTAAATATTTTACTATTCCATTGCAGTGTTTTCAATGTGTGTCCACTATAGATTAAAAAATTACAGGACCGAATTACGCATGGGGAATAAGGGAAATAGGGGAAAATGGAATAGAGAAAAGGAGAAATTGAGGAGGGAAAGGGAAGTAAGAGAAGACTGGAAGGGAGAGCGAAGCAAGGCATGACCCTCTGATTGTGACGGGAAGTGCAAGTAACCATAGATCCAGGCGAAGCCGCAATGGGGATGCTAGATTTGGGATTGTAATAAAATTTTTGTTTATCTTTATTGGACTTTTATATTGAACTATTCTAATTCATTCATAAATTGGATTGGTCTAACAAATATGTTCAATTTTCTTATCTTCCTTTTTTTGTTTTCCTTTAAGTTTTGGGCAACAATTCATTGTTTATCGTATATTCCTTCAGTATGTTCCATAAAAAATTTTATTTACTGTTTTATCAGGATTTAATGAAAATCTAAATATAATATTATTGATTAAATATTTGTTATTTATAAAAAAATTAAGTTTGCTATTAAAAAACTTGAGTGAAGCTAGATCTATATTGTGGGCGAAGTCGCGACAGGGTACACTAATATAGATATATAGAGAGAGATAAGTGTTAAAAATACAAAATCAGAACACTTCTACTGCATTGGTTTAAAACATGGTTTTATCCCTACTCTTACACTTTTGCGCAGGCGCCATTTCATTTTATTTAGTGCTACCGCTCGTGTATGCTTCAAATTTTACAAATTACAGTACATGGGGTCCTGTATTTAGTTATATAGAGATCAGTGTGAATTATTAACAATGTCTGAAGAAGTGCTGCCATCTGTTGCAGCTTTTATAATCATGTCATCCTCATACTCTGTTTGAAGGTTGATCAAATTAATTCTACTTTTATACGTATATGTATAGAATCTTTGTAAAATCTCTATTTTTTTGTATTCTGTTATATTTTTTAATTTCCAGTATTTTCATATTTGTTTGAATATCAGATATTGAATGTATATTAATAAGATTGTCAGAAACATTTAGAGAAACCCAGTTTTCCATTTTTATAATTCTAAAATATTCAGAAATCTAGTTGAAAGATCTAGTGGTTTTTCCTATATAAATATGGTCGTAATCATTACATTTTATTATAAATTCCATTCAAATTGTATAAACCATGTGAATTAGTATGTTAATTGTTTTTTTAATTTTTTATTATATTGTTATTTATCTGGTGCGCAGGCTTAAATATATTTTTATCATAAACAATATATTATATATATATATATATATATAGTCAATTTTTGTGTTATTTATTGGTATTAATATGTGTTATTGTTAATTTTTGTATTTTACAATACATATTAATACCAATAAATAAAAAAAATTGACAGTGTATATTTAAAATATGTATATATTGATTGATAACATTGTTAAAAATATAACAAAGGTTTATAATAAAAATAAATTTGAACCTGTATACGAGACAAATAAAAATATAATAAAACATTTAAAAAAATCCTGATTCAAATGGTTTATACAATTTGAATGGAATTTATAAAATAGGATGTAATGATTGTGGCCATATTTAGATCTTTCAAAACTAGATTTCTGAACATTTTTGATATTATAAAAATGGAAAACTGGGTTTCTCTTATGTTGCTGACCGTCTTAATAATAATACACATTCAGTATGTGATATTCAAACAAATTTGAAAATAGTGGAAATTAAAAAAATATAAATATAAGTAATAATAGGGGTTTAGACATTTTAGAAAATTCTATATATATAAATATTAAAGTAGATTTAATTTGATCAACCTACAAACAGAGTTTGAGGATGAAATGATTATAAAAGCTGCAATAGATGGCAGCAATTTAGTCATTGTTAATGCATAGTTTTATAGAGTGAGCAACATAAAACCAAACCCATGCAGAATCTGTAGATTATGTTGGATTGACATTTTATGAATGATATGGATAAATTGAACAATAAAAACATTAATTGTAATTTAAATTTGCATTTATTTACCTTGTTTATGAAAGATGTTGAAAATGACCACCCTGGGCTTGTTGTATGCACTTTTGTGTTCCGACTGATCATATTGAGAGTCACTAATGCAAAAGGTTGTCAATTGCGTTGATTTCTCGTCGAATGTTCACCTTCAGTTCAATATTGTGGGGATTAGATTCATAAACTCCGTCCTTTAAGTAGCCCCAAAGGAAAAAATCGCATGTAGACAACTGGGGAATGTGGAGGTCACCCACCGTCCTCTGCTGGTAGCTCGTTATCATCTCAAGTTGTTGCAAACCATACTGCGTTACAGTTTCAATTTTAATTCATGAAGAATTTTACAAGATGTGTATTTAACACGAGTTTGTTGGGATAACTTGCATAGTGATTTTTTTGGACTGGTAGTAATTCTTTCAATATCAGCAATGGCCTGTGGAGTCCTAACAGAAGGTGTTGTGTATTTTGTTTTGCATTTGAAACCATATCTGTTGTACACCATTTTTTAACTAAATCATGTATGCTAATCTTCGTTGGGATGTAGACATTTGGAAATTTTTCTATGGATACTAGATGGATTCTTAATACTAAATGATACTAAATGATCTGTAATGAATATAGGCCTCACTATTATCCTCTCCTGGATTGTACACTTTTACACAAACACAACTGCAGTGCAATAAAATGTATACTGCACTGACACATAACCACCTGACAAATTGCAGCAACAATCTGTACTAACATATGTATATCCACTAGTAGTGTAAGTGTCTTTCATAAATGCTGTTTGGTAGCCACCAGTATGGGTTTGGTTTTATGTTGATCACCCTGTAGTAAATCTCCCAAGTCTGTAAAGTAGTGTAACATTGGTTAGGTAGACCATATGTATATTTATTTTGTTTAAACTGTTTATATTTTTTTTTTACTTTATTTTTATTTTTCAATTGACGTCATATTTCTATATATATCATTTTTAACTTCTAATGTTTAATTTTAATTCTGAACTTTAAATCACTGATTTTTATAATTCATATTTAAAGAATCTAATAATGAAATTTTAACGAAGTTAAAATTTATTCTTTTATAAAAAAAAATGTTTTTTTTAATATTATTTTGTAATTATATATAATATGTAATTTGATGTGAACAATTAAAATAAAATTAATGCAACTGATGATGCGAGAAATTCACGAAATTGGTTTTGCTTGTATAATGGAATAAGGTAAGTGATTATTAGTTTTACCAAAATAGATGTTATTTCATTCGTTGCATTTCATTTTGTATATCCCACTATATTTTTATTTAAATATTTTATAGTAAAGGTACTTTTATTAATTCATTCAACATCAAAACCATAAATATTGGTATATTTTATTTCATATATTTTTTTTGAGATTATTTTTATTGGGTTTTATTTTATATAATTACTCTTAATATCATGTGATAATGGGCAGTTAGAATTTAAATGTATTGTAATATTATTTGTTGTGTTTTCTATAAACTGATGTTTCTGTTTAGATTTATTTCAATTTCAGTATCTAAAAAAATGTATTTTTCTATTATTTTCCATTTCATATGTAAATTTAATGTTTTTATTGTAATTAAGTTTATTTAAAATGATCAAATGCTGGTTTTTCTAGTGGGATTATATATGACTAAAATGTCATTTACATTTATCTTAATAATAATATTTGTTGTGCATTTAATATGCCATGAACTATTTTATTTTCATTGGTAAGCCTTCTGTTTGTGAAGGCTTTCAAAAGTAATTTTGAAGAAGAATATTATTTCTTATTTAGTGATTAATGCATTGGTGTATTCTGGGGTTTCATTTTATCAATTTTTTTAATTTTTATTGGTTTGTTGAGTATATATAGGGTGTATATTAGTGATAAATTTGTGATTTTTCTTTATATTAACTTAAATAGAATTTAATAACCATTTTTTACAATAATGTTTTTTATTTAATACTGAAAGCTCGGATTCAGTTGCTTACACGACTTTTCTTTTTTTATTAATAATGCTTTCTAGGATTTTTTTGCAGTTTTGTGACTGAAAAATTATACTTTAAAGTTTTGTTTCAATTTATAAGATAATTTATCATTGATCTTTTTAAATTTAAGGTATGGAATTTATCTAATTGCCGACTGAAGATTAATCACAGTGGACACACTGGTTACTTGAACACGGTCACTGTGTCACCTGATGGTTCACTTTGTGCTTCTGGTGGAAAGGTAATATTTAAATTATAAAATTTTTCATTAGTAATTGATTTTTCTTACAGTTTTTTGTTACTGTTGAAATTAATATTAGCTCTGTTCTCTCTTGCACAACAACAAAAGAGAAAGATGCCTGATTTTGAACTTAAAAGACTCTTAGTTTTACATCACCTATCTATATACAGGGTCATTCACGGGAACCGGATGTTTTTAAAATAATTTAAAAAAGTTGAATATTTACTTTAAAAAGTTTTATTGGTACTGAAACACTTGTTAAATCAAAGCATTTGTTACTTACTCATGAACGAAAAATTATGTCCGGCAAGTGATGTCCATTTTGGGCAATACATTGTTGTAGCCTTTCATGGTAAATGGCCTCAATTCTTTGCAGCATGTCTACATCAATCTGGGTGACGTGATGACGAATTGCGATCTTTAGGTCCTCCAATGTACGCGGTTTATTGCCGCACACATGCGATTTCAGAAACCCTCACAAAAAAATCACAACTACTCAAGTCGGGGGACCGAGGGGGCCAAGGAATGTCGCCGAATCTGGAACCGATCCGTCCCGAAAACAAGTTACGGAGAACAGCCATCGTTGCCCTTGCTGTGTGAGCTGTAGCTTCATCTTGCTGGAATTATACATTTTGAAAATCGATTCCCTGGTTTCGTAACTCAGGGATGAAAAACGTATTCAATATCGCAATGTAACCATCAGCTGTTAGAGTTACGGCAGCGTCATTTTCTTAAAAAAAAATATGGTCCAATAACACCGACCTTTCCTATTGCACACCAGACAGCGGTTACCTTTGGGCTATGAAGTGGTCTTTCGTGAAGCTGATGTGGGTTTCTTTCTGCCCAATACCGGCAATTGTTTGTTGATGAAGCCATTCAGATGAAAATGGGTTTCGTCACTCCTTAACAATAACAAATTTTCATTTTCTTCAAAAATGGTAAGCATTTGTCGACAAAATTGTAATCGCTGCGTGAAATCTTGCTCGTTTAACTGCTGCATGACGGCTATCTTGTAAGGGTGGAAATGCAGGTCTGTATGCAGAATTCGTTTTACTGTACTTGTACTCATTTAAAGCGCTGTTGAATGCCTCTAAATACAGCAGTGTAGGCTTCTGACAATGGCTTCCCTTACTCGTTCCGATGTTCTCCGGAGTGCTAGCAGTTCCTCGGGGACCCGGTGGTTTTTTCTTCAATATTGAACCACTTGTTCGAAGGTTGTTTACCCATCGCAATATTGTGTTACGAAAAGGGACACTTGCATTACGATGGATATTAAACTGACGGCGGAAATCTCGCTGAACAGCAGTTACGGATTCGTCATTTCGCACAAAACTGTCATACGTGTACAGGCGTTGGTCTAGCGTCCACGGCTCCATCTCAACGACTAAAATGTAAATGCTATGAACAAAGGAAACGTCAAGACACCAGCTACATGCCCCTCCCACCACGAACGCCTGAGTACAACCCACTTCAAAAACACCCAGTTATCATGAATGACTCTGTATATAAAAATATTAAGTTCATTTGTGTACGGCTTCAAAAACTCAAAATGTTCTGCACCGATTGAGCTCAAATTTTAGCACGATATATAACCTGCATCAAAGATTGTTTTCATCTATTTTTAATTTGGAAATGTAAACAAAGGAAAACCAATCAGATCAATGCAAGATGGCCGCTGTCAAACACAACGACCAAATTTCTTTGAATTATATTTAACAGCTAAAACATCTGTATTTTATTTTTAAAAAAAAAACACCAAAACAAAAAGAAAAGCCACCAAAAGAAGGATGACTTACAGTAAATAAATTAAAACACCCAACTTTCTTATAGCCCAGATAGACTTAAGACTATGCTAACAAAAAAAGTCGAAATAACCAAATACACAGAAAATAATATCCCTACATAATGACCAAAAAATCCTTTGCTAGGTTAGTTTTTTTACATATATATGACCAAACAATCGTTTTATGGTCATTTAGCGTTAGTTGCTATATAAAAGCAAAGAACAAAATTCACAAATAGTAACACTGAAACCACACAACTAAGTATTCGTTTTTTTTGGTTTTTTTTCTAACCTCCGAAACCACCGTTATGCATTGCTTCAGATGATGATATGAATGATCATCATAAGTGGTTAATGGAGCTTGCATATAACACACGAGAATGGAAATGCAATCATCATATTGTTGTACCATGCATAGGGAATAAGAGAGAAAGACAAAGTGATAAAAAGCCTTGATTACACGTTTTGTTATAATCTTGTTGAGTGAGTTTTTTAGTAAGAACTTTTCTGTTATGAAACTATTGCACTTTCTTGACCATTTTACCAGAAATAATTTCTTTTTTATACTTTATATACAAATAAAATGTACAAAAATCAATAAGCATTTTTATGGAGCAAAATATATTTATTGAGCTGTTTTTAAGGAATATAAAATTGTTAATATCATCCTTATATCCTATATGTATTTATTTAAATTTATTTTGCATAAAAAGATGTAGGGCTTAAGAAGATTTATGAAAAGCTCTATTTACTGTACAATAAACTTGAATGATCCATCCAACAGACATGATACCTATTTTATGTTTGGAATTATATATTAGCCAATTTTTATTTCACTTTTATATTAATAGCAAATCATAATTGTTGAAAATTATATAAGTGCATTAGCTAATGCAATTCCATGTGAAATATTGTTTGTTGTTACTTTAGCGATTATGAATTTGTTAAAAATTATTATGAATTGAATGTTGTATTTCAGGATTGTAAAGCAATGTTGTGGGATCTTAATGACGGAAAACATCTTCATACCTTGGATCACAATGACATAATCACAGCACTCTGCTTTAGCCCTAACAGATACTGGCTGTGTGCTGCATTTGGACCATCAATTAAAATTTGGGTAATAATTTTTTTTGTGAAATTACCTGTAACACTGAATACAGATATTTTCTGGTAATTAATTCCAAGTTTACCCACTTTTCTGTGATTTCATTGTAGTATGAAAATCACTTAATCTTATTTGCCAAATTAAATGGAAAAATAATTTTTTATTTTCCATAATTACAGTAATAGCACGTAGCCCTTTTACTGCTAAAAAGTTGATCACACTGGTCTGATTTGGTGACTGTACTCTGTTGCAGTCAAACAGATCTCAGTAGATGTGGGTTTTTTTTTACAAAAGTTAGTGCATTTAACTTAGAAACAGAGATTTATATTATTTTTACTGTTAAAAAAATTATGACATTTGACTGAGTTAGTTACATAACAACATATTGTCATCCTGTATTATTTATTTAGATGAAACAACTTTGTGTAAAGAAAAAATTATAAAGAATATATCTCCTATGTTCTCTTTCAGACTATTCTGTTGCACTCTGAACTATCTTATCATCTTTTGAAACAAAAAGAAATATTAATATATTACTCTTATAATTTTTTCCCCTGATAGATTCGAAAAATTATATTTAATTTATTTGCATCAATGCAAATTGTAGACTTTCTGGATTAAAATCCCACAGAAAGTATAAAAATAAAAATTAAGCTTGTGAACCCTTCCTTCAATACAATAAATGATTATAAAAAGGTAAAGTAAAGCAATCCCTAAGACTTATCAGTTTTCTTCTCTACATTTTCATTTAAGAGTGTCTTAAAAAAGTATTGGTTTTTGAAGTTATCAGTAAAAGTACTACTTGAAATTTTGTATTAAAATGCCGTTCTTATTAGTGCTACTGAAATTATACCAAATTTAGTATTAACACAAATTTCAGTAGTTATAAACTTGTATAATATTTTATTATTTACAGTTGAGACTATAAAGAGGTTTGTAGCTCTGATAAGTATCATTATGAGTTGCTTATAAATTATTTCAATGTTAATGTCATGTTGGAACTTCAAATTTCTAAATACATTTCACTCAGAAGTAAGTCTAGACATTGCTTTTTTTTGAAGAGGCAGTACAATACCAAAATATTTTTAGGGTAAGTCTTTGATTCCAAATACCATACTGGAAAACACTGATAATAAATCTGGCCAGTTTTTATTAAATACTTCAACTCTGTATGGTTAAGTGATTGATTCTTACTCCCTTCATTGTGGTTGATTTAATCAAGTATTCTGTCAAAAATTGTATGTATCCAGTTTAGCAAATAAATACATTGGTAATGTTCCAAAATAAATGTAAAGTTGAGGAAATATTCTATTGTAAATGTGAGATACATATAAAAATTCTTAAAGACAACACATGCTATTTTATTGTGATCCTGTAATTTGTTTTTAAGCCTTGCTTTGAATGGCTGTAGGTAATATTTTTACAAAGCTATCTTGTAAAACCATGTAGCAAATTTGTACATTATAGGTAAGAGATTTATAATTTCTGGTCATTTCAATTAAAATAAACTCCTTTCTATTACCTTCTAATTATTTAACTAATGTACCATATAAGAGCTTACTGTTAGTATTTTATTGGTTAATTTTACAGACATCATGAATTATGATCAAAGTTTTGTTAATTAGCTGACATAAATTTTTTTTATATGTAAAACACAGTGAGCGCTATTTGATATTAAATTAACTATTGTACAGTGATTTTTCAAATTTCGGAAGAGGGCCAGATAGGACCTATGTCATAATGAATTTGAAGATCACTCATTACAGTAGTAATTTTTACCAGGAAGTAAACCCATAACAGTTGTATGTAAAATCACAGTGTAGATGTGATGTAAAAAAAGGTTTTATAGCTATGTAATAAATCTTGTTTTCTGGGTTTTTTATAGGACTTGGAAAGCAAAGAAATGGTAGAAGACTTAAAACCAGAAGTTGTGTCTCAACCTTCGAAGGCAGAACCTCCGCAGTGCCAATCATTAGCCTGGTCAACTGATGGACAAACACTCTTTGCTGGTTACTCAGACAACACAATAAGAGTTTGGCAGGTTTCTGTTTCTGCGCGATAACCACTCGATGCTGTTTATAAAATAATGAAATTTGTTTAAAAATACACAGTACTTTTTAATATGTTATGTATTTATTTTAATGTTATATTTTCCTTTTTTAAAAAAAATAAAAATCCCTTTAACAAGAGTTTAATTTAAAAACTTATTTTTTTATGACTGATTCACTACATGAAATTATACGCTTGTGTATAGAGATTTGTAATATGTTATAAACACAAAATATTCCAGGTTCTTACTTAAAATGAATATTTGTTTAAAAAAAAAATCATCTTGCTTGTAGGGAATGTAAAATTAATTTATATTTATGGTAATCGTTTATTCTAAAGAAATCATTTATATTGAATCCACTTAACAAGCTAGATTTGGGATCTTCAGTCCAATTAAGAATGTGTTAACCTTTAAACCTATTAAATTTAAAAAAAAGAAAAATTTATATATCAAGTAAAGTCAGTAAGGAAGTTTTTAACAATTTATTTACAAAAGTTTTCATGATTCCTTGTTTTATTATATTACCAAGTGATAAGAATATTGAGCCAACTTGTACCCAATGTTTACCATCCGTATAACTATTTTATTGAGATGGACTGAAACATTTCACTATTATGTTCATGCCTGTCAGTTTCCACTATGTTACACTATGTGTAGTTTGTTATTAATCACTACAATATTACATGAAAAAAATTAACATAAACTAATAACTTGTGCATTCATGAAAAGTTTTTTTTTTATACTTAAAACTAACCATTTAGAGATTAACTTTGACATTTCCCAGTTACAAAGTATTGGGTTAGTCGTACAGGCTCATGCTCAGTTGCAGTTATCTTATGTTTTTGGGGGATGAAAAATGTTGAGCCTGAGGGCAAACCCAGAATCTTCAATGTGTACGCAATGGAATCCTTGTGATGTACTCTTATTACCAAATGCTTACTGATATTGCCGTCACTGCAACTGCTTCAGACTCAAGTAAATACTTATTCCAGTCGGAATAGTAGCTTTTGCCAGTGCCATTGTATTATAAAGAACAGATTGTTAAATAAACCCATTATTTTAAGAGTAGGTTCCCTTTTAGTTCCTTCTGGATTCTCTACATTGTTATGTTCTCTTTCTTCTTAATTGGAAGAAATCTATTACCTTGGTCCTGTTAAATTATGAAAATGGTGTTACACATCACCTCACAGTGTCTGTAGAACACTTTTCTACTAAGGTCTCTGAGCTTGTCAACCATGGTAAAAAACCAAGATCACACAATCTGTGGCAAAAAAGCAATTAGAGTGGGCAAAGAGTCTCAGCCACTGGACTGCATTGGATTGGCAAAAGTTAAATAAAACAATTACACATTTTAATTAAACAAATTTGTTATTCCTCATGTCAGCTCATGATGGATAAAATCTATGGTTCAGATTAATTATGGTGAATTGGAAGATGCTCTGTGTTTGGTGGCAAGCTACAATATGAGATGCAAACTATTCTGTTTGTACATATTTTCACTGTGAAGAACCTCCTAAAATGTACAATGAAAAATGGAATTCAAGAAAGACTGGGTGCAGCAAACTGTGAAGCATCCTACTTTTATTATGGTATGGGGAGTCATGTTAGTGTATGGACCAGGGAAGTCGTATGTTGAAGGTACTCTAAGGTAAGATACTTACACATTTTGAAATATGAACTTGTGATTCAGACAGAAACTTCATTTTCATGCATGATTGGGATACATGCCACAAAGTAAAGAAAGTCACAATTTTTCAGAGAGAATGACAAAGTACTTTCCTGGCCAGGTAATAGCCCAGACATGAACTGAATTGAAAACTGACAAGGTCTGTTAAGAAAACAACCAAATATTTTTAATTTTGCGCCAATGGAGATATTTAGTGGCAGCATTCTGTTCCACATCTGTAACATGTTTTTAGATTTTGATATCTCGTTCAGTTTTCGTGTTGTTGAGAGCAACATGAATGCAAAATTTTGTGCGAGACAGGAAAACTTTTACAGAAACATTTCAACTTTTGAAACAACCTTATGGAGATTATGCTCTGGGATGAACACAATGTTACAAATGGTTTTCACATTTTTACAAGAGGTCGGTCATAAGTCAATTTTAGATGGCCTTGACTGGAATGATGACACCCACTTTCAGAAAATCAATGATCAAGTGCGTGCAGATTGATTGTCAGAGAATTTGCAGGAGAGAGGTTAATCTCAATTGGATCATTCCTTGATTCATTTTGAGTGAAGACTTGAACATGCATAGAGTTGCAGCAAAGTTTGTTCCTTCTTTGATGACTGAACAGCAGAAAGAACATCGAGCAGATATTTGTTGGCAACTTCTTGAACAAGCCATTGACAATGAAACATTCATGCAAAGGATCATAACAGTAGACGAAAGCGGGGTTTACAGCTGCAGTTTAATCATAGTTGTTTGACTAAGGATCTTCACACCCCAAGAAAACACATCATTCTTGTTCCCATGTCAAAATGTTGCTGTTTTTTTTTTCGATTTTAATGAAAGTGTGAATTTGAATTCTCACCATAAGGCGAAACAGTGAACCATGTGATGCTATCAAGGCATTTTACAACAGTTACGTGAAAAAAACTGCAAATAGACCAGAATTATGGCAAGACAACTTGTGGTTCCTTCACCACAACAATACATATAGTTGCGTCAAAAATCAGATGATTGTACTCCCTATCTGGCTCCTGCAATTTTTTCTTATTTCTGAAATAAAAATCTGTGATAAAAATAAGGTTTCTATTTTGAGACTTGATGATAAAGCAAATTCATCACAGACCTTAACACTTAAAGAGTGCTGGGGGTATCAAAATGTGACTGTTTGTCTAATGCTAGCCATTTTTGCTTATATTTGAAACTTCGTAAATTTAGAACTAAAAATAATATAAAATTGGTTCTTACATGACTGAAACCCTTAAATCTTATAGTTTCAAATTATATATTTTATATACTTCTACCATTTATGAATAAAAAGATATAGCAGATTTTTGAAAGCCTGTTTTTAAATTAAAAAAATTTGTTTACATTCGGTTCACACTTAAACACTAACACTAATATTTATTAAAATTACAGTAGGCCTACACCAAAAAAGTTTTACTTTTTAAAAAAGTTAATTTACAGGTAATTTTTTTTTTAATGAAAAGTTTTAAAACGAGGATCTTTACATAAAGCGATTTTGCATTCACAACATTAAAATGATGTATCCTTTCTTGTCACTTTCCCATTTTTATTCACGTAATCTTCATCATTATCTGTATCTTCAAAAGGAATATCTTCATCACTTTGTAAATCGACAAAAACATCAACTGCATCATTATACGAATTGTTAGATGCCATTATAACTGTAAACACGCAGAATGTAAACAAACACATAATTTCAACCATTGTAACTGCACGATACCAAATCGATTTTATAATAATCTATTACCAAAAGCCCACTCCGTGTCTTATTTAGGTACTAAAATGTATACGAAAAGTAGTGGAGTTGAATAAATCCAGTCTTTTGACGGGATATTACACTTAATAACACACAAATATGAACTCCATCAAATGATGTGATCTGCATTTCTCAGTAGTTATGTCATTCCGTCAAATGACAGGAACAGCACTCAAAAGTGTTACAAGGCCATTTCAAATGAAGCAATCCAGGACTGTTTCGTGAAGTGGAAACTGCTGGTAAAAGTGTGTAAATAGGGAAGGGAGTACTTTGAAGGGGACAAGGCCCAATCTGTAAAATAAATTTTGGTTATTTTCTGAACAGATCTATTTTTGAGCCATACTGAAAAAAAAAATATGACAATAAGATTACTACTTAGGCAAAGCAATTAATTTAAGTGAGGTATAAGGACATCAGTGTGAGAAGGATGTGTATTAAATCTAGTAAAATGCATGCCAGAGAGTAGAAATGTACAAGGTTTTAAAATGTGAATGACATCTTTCTGCATTAAATAATTTTGACATAAAATAGATTTAAAGGAGAAATATCACTAGTCTATTAATTTGACCACCTCTGTAAGTAATAGTGAAGATTAAGGACTATGGGTTTCTTGAGCTCACTGAAAGTTTACAATTCAGAACTTTATGAAATTGTGTATGGCTAACCAAAATAAAATTAACGAAATCGTATAAAGTAAATCTGCAGTGCTATAACTAATGATTTTCAAGATCACCAAATTGGTAGATAGATACCATCTAGAATACTCTATAATTATTTACTTGCATAATATATGTAACGCCTTTACTGATGTTGGAATTAGATTTAAATTATTTATTACAATTCAATACTGGAATGATGTTACATTATTAGATAAAAATTATACAAATTAATATCAGATCTTTTATAATTCAGATTGTGGACAATTTATATAGTTCTGTTAATTGCAACTTGAGCAAGCTAGAATCCATCCTGGTCCCCTTGGGGAGATTACCCACCTCATGATTTTGGTTGCGCACCACCCTCCTCTTCATCTTATTGGGCTTTATTAAAGTTTGTCTATTAGACCATCGATAATAGTTATGTATTCAAATCGATTGCAGTTATCCATCAGGATCAACCAATGCAAATGGTTCAGTTGACATGAGTGTCTGGTTAGTTTTATTTGGCTTTTTAGAAGCTAATTTGTTTCTCTTTACTATTATTAACTTCATTACTAAAGCATCAAGCATGTGCAGAGCACTAAGAAGTCTTTTATTATTGTTACTTGAAATATTAACTATTGATTCAACACACCTTATCCCCATAAGTCTATTCAGTTATAAGAAAACCCGTAATTTTGACTTAGGCCTTAACACTCATTGGTTATACTCAATAAATACTATTTGGGAACTTGTTCCCAGTCGTTTTATTCAGAAATAGATTGTCTAAAACTTCCACCATTTACTATTTCATTCAAATTAATTTTTCTCAAGGTTTCAGTAGTCTTCTGCATATACTTGACCAATGAGCTATTAAGCGGGTCTCCAGCTACAGAGTTTCCTAATCAACTGCTGCACTAAATTTCAAACACCCTTAATGTTTCTCTGGAGTGCTAAAAATTTCAGGAAGCCTAATGTTTACTACGGTTCTTTGAGCTACAGATAGAGAACAGATCTACTTCCTCATAACTTTTAGTACTTCACTTTGATACTTTCAGTTCTAGAACAGCAACAAACATGAAGGTATGAACCACAATATTGTCAATTCCACTACAAACATAATCTAGAACTTACCTATCCATAAAAGCACCATGTCTTTCAAAAATGAGTCCTGTATTTATTGGGTGAAACTCACTTAGGCGATTGCATACCAGTTTTGAGGGGAAATAACATGTATGTAACCAATCTGAAAAATTATTCTATGTAACCTGTTACATTTCATATCCTCGGTCTAGTATTGCATACTTGAACTCTAAGGCAAGGATAATAATGGGCTTAACTCCATTAACAGACACTACCTTTATGAGGTTGTTTTCTATCATATAATTGATAACAAGAGAAGATTGGCTCATAACAGTGTCATTTGAAATTTATTCCGTATGATGAGCCCAGGAAGGTGTAACATTTAACTTTTTATCTCGCAAACATCTTAATGTAACACTCATGTTTCTAAAATTCAATTCCAATTGGAATGGATAAACCTGTAGAAAACAGTACATGTTAAGCCATTTAGGAACATCAGTGATCTTTTTTGGGACAAAAAACTACCTTTCATGGAAGAAATTCCATACTTCTTACAACTGAAATATCCTTTTAAAAGCATCTAATTAAATACCTTAATCAAAGTCCTAATGCGTGTTCTGAAAGAATGGACAAGGATTTCTACTTTAATACAAACGTACCCAGAGGTTCTGGGTATCTCTTCTTAGATAACAAATTACCTGATGACACAGCGAGCTTCACCTTGGTAATTTCTGAAAACCTTTCCTCAATATCAATTCTACAGTATTGTCAAATTATTGAATTCCCTTTAGACTGCAAATGTTAATAGTTTCAATAGCTTTTCCACCATTTTCTTGTAGTAGAAGATTGTGAGCTAATATTTGTTGACAACACCACTTTTCCCAGTGTGTCACTGAAGTATGTCTGTTGATGACACTTTCCCCAATGTTGTTTTATGTCCACAAAATCTAAATTATATGACATAATTGTAAAAAATATTTCTATCTACATTATTTATACCTACTTTTAAGTTATCCACCCACCTGAACCTGTAAATAAACATAACCCAACAGCATAAAAAATTAAATCATGTTATGCAAAATACAAAGTGCTCTTGAAATAAATGATATACTTAAGTGACAACTGAAATTTAACTGATAAATTACTATTTTTTCAGAATACTATAAAAAAAATTGAAATATATTTTTACATATATTATGTATAAATAATGTTACATATATTTAAAGTTTTGCATTTGTCAGTTTTTATTTGGATTTGAATGTTAGACTGTGGATGCCAGTCTTCTTTGGCAGTTTCACTGTTCCTCTCCACCTGAAGCTGGTTTTGCAATTAAGTATATCACAACCTCAGAGATGACAAGGCAGGGGCTTAGGGGTCCCACAGCTTCATCGCCACCACCCACCCACACAAGCACGGGACTGAAGACTGTCCTTCACCGGGGGGTGAGGCCCCAGAGTATGAATGTGTATTCTTGACACTACTTCTGACAGCTACATTATTCTGTATTGTTTTAGTTCACTACTTCAACTAATTAACTATAATTTGATGAATTATCTAGATAACAATGACTTACTGACTGTACTTATCTTGGCTAGTTAGTATTCACTCTCTACTTGCTCAGAGGCTACCAGAGTCTCCCTGCTTTATTACCACCCATCCATGTAAACACAGACAAGGGGTTGTCTTTCACCCCCCTTGCAACACTCGACCCAGTTGCTGGGGTTCCGTTGTGTATTCAACTCGACTTGGTGTCTAACTATCCTTGCCTCATCATTTTCTTTCTGTTATAACACTCTGCAGACAAAATTACCCAAGGCCACAAATCGATCACTTCCCATTACCATTATATTAATTACATTCTCAGAATTAATTAGTCCTATTTACTGCTGTGCACTCTCGTCTTTTTCTCCCATCTACTACAGGAAAATATAACTTGTTCTGCTGTTTCTCTTTCATTGCAGTACTGACACTCCGGACTATCTGCTCTATCTCATAAACAAGTACGCTCTGAAGGAGCTGTGGCCGGTCAGGAACTGAGTGAGCTAGTAATTTAGCTCACTGAAGTCCTGATCCACGGCACAATTTCACATATTAATCATCTAGTCCGTCCACTTTTATGCGAAACAGTCCACCTTATCTGCCACTCTTCTAATAGCTCACGATATGCCTCCTCTTTACTCATCTGTCTTCACACGGGCATTAGCCAACTGCTGCAGCGGAAACACCTGAGTGACCACGAGCAAAGCCTCCAAGGACACCAAGCAGTAGCACACGCAATTCTCATCTGTACTCCCTTCAGCTGTTGTCTGTTACGATCGTACCTCAAAGCGCTTTGTACCATACCAGTACACCATTCCATAAAATGGGAATACAATCTCCTTTTAGAGGCTCGCGGCCCAGTTATAGTTCTCAGCAATCTTCAGACTTTGGACGACTTGCTTGGCTTGTACTCGAACTTCCTGGACATGAATCGTGAAGGACCTGTGGTCCAACCACAACCCAAGGTATTTTAGTCTTAACTACCTGAATCAGCCCTTCATCGGTATAGGTCCTGTAATTCTACCTGTTACAGATGACAGCCTGAGGCACCCCACTAGAAACTTTAAACTTGAGGTCATTTTTGCCTGTACAGTACACAAAGATTCTCTTCTGCAGATATCTTTGAATCAGTCTTCTCAGGTATGCAGGTACATTGAATTATTTCAGCACCTTGATTATAACCTCCCAATTGAGAGAATTGAATGCATTGTGAAGATCTACCAATATTACCACTGAGATTTGACGCATATGCAAAGCACCTTTTGCCACATTACCGACTATTTTCATCACCTCTTACCGCATCAGTGGCTGATCTCCTCGACTGGAAACCAAATTGCCTTGGACTAAGGCCATCTCTCTTTTCAATGTACTTCCTCTGCCTCGTCCCCAACATTTGCTCTAATAACTTGCAGAGATTGTACCCAAACAGATCAGTCTGTGTGGGACTGCACCCTTAGTTGCCCCAGGTTTCTGTATTAAGACCAGTCATAATGTCTTCCAAGAAGTAGGGATAAAATCACCCTTTAACATGTTATTCATTACGTCTAGTATAGTAACTGGAGCTTCCTCTACCAGGATCCAGACAATGCCAACCAGATCCAGACTCTTCTATAGCCTCATTATTTTTACCTGCAGCGTTAAGCTCCTACATGGTAAACAGCAGTATATCATCAGCTACTATTGCATCTCTGATTGGCTCTGTTTATACCGGTAAGAGCTTCTCGACATATTCCATGGTCACTGGTAACCGTTGACCTAATGTTCCTGGTAACCTAACCTCTCTCCCATAGATCTCTGTCAGTGTTCTCGCATAATTCATTCCAACATTTAGTCTTTGCTTTTTTAATAGCTGATGCATACATGGATCTGGCTTCCATACTCTTTTTTGGCACTGTCCTTACGAGACTGACAGTTGCTTCTATTTGCTCTTTGTAACACTCTTCTGGCTGCCCCAGGATTTTTTACATAGTATTTCTAATTCAGGTCACCACTAGTTTGCATGTCATTTTTTGTTACTTGTACTAGAACTCTCGCCTTATCACATTCTGGATCTACTGTATCAGCCAGCTTTACACCTATCACTTTGGAAAACCGTATGGTTTTCCAAAGTGAGGTGTGGATGTATACACACCCACACCTCAAGGTGATTACTCTTTCTGGCTTCATTAGCCTTGGTTCTGTTGTGACCTCATATGCTATTATGAGCTGATCTGACAGGCTTTCTTCTAGTATTCTCCAGTTACAGGTGGTGACATGCTCCTTGGAAGCATTTATTGTGGCGTTCCCAAGATAAAAAGTCAGCTCATCCTCGTTTGTGTACATCAATCTTAAAGCATTGATTTTATCAGCTACATATTGCCCTTCTAGGTTACGTACTGTCCCCGCTGAGCCGTTCTCGGCCGACCACGCTTCGCCCTACACCGATGATGTGCCAAGAACAACAACAAAAAATGAAAAATGAAAATTTTGAATGGTCTCATAAAATTATTACTAAAATGCTGAAATTGTTTGGTTTTTGAAGGATCTTTTTTAAATGAAATGAAATACAACGCTAAGAAATTTGAATGTTTGAACAAAGAAATTTTATTAATATAATTTATCTTAAGATTAATATTTTTTTTTATATTAGGATTCACCTTTTGATGCCGGTTGGACGCTCGCTACATCATAAAGAGAAAGTCATCTTTACACGCATTCGACTCTTCACCCCGTTATTCATCTTCTGCCGTACACAGCATACCCGGTCGCCGATCATAATTTCTTGATCCTTCTTCCTCCAAGTCCAGAGTGAGAAAGTAAGTGAGTTCCCACACACTTACTAGCCGGCCGGAGAAAAATAATAATTACCTTCCTCTTCCAACAAAGTTTCTTGCGTTACAGATCAGATGCGCGAGAACTTCAACGTCTTAACAATAATACAAATCTACTTAACACTAGTAAATAACCTGTTACTCATGTTAAATATGATGTCATACAAGTTATAATGTCAGCTTTATTTTTTATTCATGAGGTTTGACACGCCTTACCGCAAACTCTGGCAACTTTGCATTAAAGTCGCTAGCCAATGTTGTCTTTTTACCTCTGAATTTCCAGATCTCATTTCCCAGATCATCAAGCAAGGTCACAAAACTCCTACATTCTGTGAGTGATATACAGCAATGATCACCGTTCGCCCAGATCCATCCATACATTACCCTTGCCAGATCCGCATGTCCCCACTGAAGGGAAACCAGTTGCCATAACCATGTTCTCATCCCTGATTCATTTGGGCCGAGTAATCATTAATGAGTTAGGCTCTGCCGCGATAATATCTACTCTATTGCATCGCTATCTCCCACCAGCTGCCGTGTGCCTCTCTGCTGCAATTCATGTTTAACTGCAAGATCTTCATTTCTGGGGTGCTTATCTCTCATGTCCAATAGCCCTCTGATCCGCATATTTCACATGTCATCGGGCTGGTGCATTGCGTACTTATGGCCCAGTCTTCCACAGTTGAAACATAATTGGGTCCTGTCTTCTCCTTTGCATGTCGTAGAGACATGGCACTGCACCCAGCCAATTTCAATGCCGCCGTATAGGTCATGATTACTGTCGCATTTTTGTCTCCCCAAAAGCTGGTATGAATGATGAAAGCTTAAAGTCATCTGTTCCTACATTAATATGGGCTATAACATCTTTGATATTCTGCTCGATTGTATCAAAATCAATGTCTTTGAAGTGAACAATTGTCCTTTTGTCTGCATGTCCACTTGCAGGTCTGCAGCTTTGTTATGCAACATAGTGGTGAAGTCTTCGGCCTTCTTCCCCTTAACTCAGATGCGTAGTTCTTTGTTGTTTCCCTTCCTGAGTGACAGTGCCTCTCCTACTTTTCGAGTTACGATCTGCTTCATTGTCTTAAGGAGATCCACATATGACCTTCCTTCGGCCTTGACCACTATTGTGTGGCAATCCTCCACAGGTGGGGTAGAGCGTTTGATCCCTGAACTCTTGTCTTCCTGACTAGGTTTTGATTTTGCAAGTAGGACTTGCACTTGGTCTCTTCTATCTTTTGTTAAGTAGACTAGTATCTTCCTAACTTGGTTACCCAGTCTGCCACTCAGCAACATGAAGGTCACTGTTTTGGTAGATCCAAGCATTTTCCTCATAGCTTTTAGTAATGCCATTGCCGCATTTTCTTCTCCTTTGAATGTTTCGAAGTAGATATCTTATATACTCTATATAAGTTATCTACTTGCATGGCTCACAGATTGTTCTCCTCCTATGATGACTTGAGTCATTCTTAACTATGTTCAACCACAACCCCTACAACACCATGAATGTGATCTCTTCTCTCGGCTTGATTAGATTGATCGCAAAAGTTGATTATGTCTCCTTTGTCTGGAAGCTCCTCAACTTGAGGTACCTGGGAAATTAATTTTGCTGGCCACCATCTGACAGATAACATGATCAAGTATACATCTGACAAGTCCATATCGAGTTGATTTCTTATCCCTTGTGGGTAGAAAATGATTACAGACTGAAAAAGTCATTGCAAATATTGATTTGATCGTCTTTTGTGGCATCAAAGACAAGATAATAGTAGATTAAAATGTGAACATTCATATTTTCATTACGAACAAAAATTGTAATGATTTTGTATGTTGCTTTCAAACAGACGTACAAGAATGTATTCTAACTTAAAGTTAAAAATGAATTGCTCTAATGTACTTTTATGGTTTGGGTTTTAAGAAAAAAAATTTAGATATAATCTGAATTTTTTACATGACAGCAGTTATCGGTATCTGAAGATCTGCTCTCCAGTTGCGATTGTAATTTTACTGTCACCATTATCGAAACCTCTCTTCTATACAGCATTGTATTCTAGTACAATTTTTTTTATTTGTCACCACTCTGTATAAAGATACTATAAATTTTTTTAAGGTTTGCTTGGTCACATCTGGGAGCTGAAGATTGAATGTATTTCCATTAGGGATGTTTATTGTAAAAGTTGATTTAATTCTTCAATAGTATGAACTCATTCTGTCATGAAGTAGACATTTTAGCAACATTTTAAATGTATTTAATTTTATGAATTTATAAGTATACATTCTTAAAATAGTTCAGGGTGTCTTAAGAGAATGGAATGGCACATTTGACAGTTTCAATAGGCTTTGCCATACCACCTGACTAGAAAATAAGAGATTAAAAAACCACTTGCCACAGGATTAGCAATTGATATCCCTCGGAATAACAATTTTCTTTTTGTTTTACACATTTTAATTTCTAGCTACGTGTAAGGAGCAATCTGAATATGGTAATAACAAATAAGGTAACCATTACACCAAAAAAAAAAAAATGACAAAAGCAGATATATCCATACTGTTGGTATCACCATAACAGGTATAGGTACGTGCAGAGAGGCCAGACAAAAAGATTACTGAAAGAGGCATCAGCTATTGTTGATATGGCCCAAACAACAACTGCTTATCTGTTTTAGGCTTTGAGTAAAGCACAACTATAATGCAGTAGATTACTATATATTTTCCAAGGAAATTTGTTCTTCATTCCTTTTTAAATCAATACAATGGTTTCCTCTTGGGGAAAATAGTCTCCCAGATCTCTGGCTTAAGATAATTCAAGAGGTATCAGCGAAAATATTCAAAGTGTAAATGTTGAAAGTTTAAATAGAAATAGGGCATAGCTGCTGTTATTACAAGCAACACTGCTAAAGAATTATTTTAAATATGCTAAATTCTATATCTGTGTATTACAGTAGTGCAGTTTTATATGCCAACCAGCTTGTCAGCAGTAGATGATGAGATATATGAATACTGGGTCATCTAATCATCATTATATGAGGTGTCGCTATTAAATAACAAGAATATTGCTGTAAAATATTTTATTTTAAATTTATACATGTTTAGTTATCCCCTTCAATATACACCCCTTCCCACCTCTATCCCTACAATGCTCCAGGTGAATTTTCCATTGTTTGAAACGGTGCTGGAAGTCTTCTGTGAGCTCTTTCATGACACATACAGCTTTTTCTTTCACAGCTTCAATGGTCTGAAATCCATTTTAATGGAGATTTGACCTTGGGGAACCGATAAAAGTCATGGTGTCAGGTTAGGCAGATGGTCTAACACTGGATGTTATATGTGGATAGAAACATCTTGACAGGCAATGCAGTATGAGTTTATGTTGTCCTGATGAAGAACCCATGACTTGTTCTACAATTCGGGTCGTTTTTTTTTCTTATTTTTTCACAGAGTTGAGCAACGACCTCAAGGTAGTAATGCTGATTAATAGTTTGAACTTTGGGAACCCAGTGAAGGTATACAATCCCATGAATATCAAAAAAAAATCATCATCGCTTTGAAATTGGGGCCTTCCAATGCATGGATTGATGCTTAGTTTCTGAATCATAAGTGAGAAACCAAGATTCATCTTGGAAACACCACTCAAAAACACTTGCACATTATATGTATATGGTATTCATTGCCATATACCTTTTTTAATAAAAGATAAGTTTCAGTAACTGTTTTTCCAAGTTTCGTATGAAATTTTATGACAATTCTTTGCTCTAATAAAACGCTTATTTTTGGCAAAACGAAAAAACATGTTACTCAAATAAAGGTCACAGTGGGACTAATATGTCTACAGAAACTGGAATGGCAACAATTGAAAGAAAAAGCTTTATGCTACACAGCTGTCAGTCATATGAATTTGGCGCATGCATAGTTCTGTGGCAGCATTAGTCTTGTTATTTACACTTCATATGTAAGAAGAGATGAGAAAAATCCATTGTAAGAGTGGAATTGAAGTGAAGGTAGTTGGAGTTATGAAGTAATTAATAGTAGCAGTAATTGTGGTTAAAAAAAAGAAAAAGGAACTGGAGTTTCAGAATTGTGTTTAAATATAAATTAATCATTTGTGAACACATTTAAAATCATTAAGAAGAAAGTACATATGGGTGATCAGGAGATAGTTAATCAGATTATACAGTGGTTAAGCAGAGATATCAAACTAAATTATGAACTGTAAAATATAACCAGGTTCAGATTTGAATCTAACCACAATTTTGTAAGGATGAAGAATAGTAGGTTTAAGTATAAGAAAGAAATGAGAACGTATAGATGAGTTAGAGACAGGCTAAAAGCGGATAAGTTGAAAGATTCATTCTTTCTACTTAAGAGGATGGGAAGCTAGTTACATCACTGCCTATTTTCATTTCAATGAAAAGGTATTTGTATAAACTCAATATTAATTATGTCATATTCATTTTACTGAAACAAATTTACATGCTGATCTCGCAACAGTATTAATGTTACTTTAGCTTGAATTAAATTAAATCCGTAACTTAACTAGAGCAAAGCTCTGAATACACACTACCTTTATGTAGCTACACATATTATTTTATGATTTGTAATATTTTTTCTTAGAAAAAAAAACGGTAAACTGTTCTAATTAAATTTATGAAAATTAATTTATATACAGTTACAAAAAAATTGTAAATAGGCTTGTATAGGAACATATTGAATTTAACTTACAAATTCTAAAAAGTTTACAGCATTTTTGAAAATGAGTGTCCTTAAGATATAATGGTTGCACATTAATACAGCTTTCAGATTGACTTATTCTTTGTACTGCTTCATACTATACAAAATATTTCACAAAAATCCCAGATAGTTCCATTCCCTATGGTCAAAACTAAGGTGGCTACTGACTCGTTCTTTGCCAGTTACTGAATGAATGTTAGTAAAAAATAATTGGGAGAGGTTAACATTAATTTAATGAGAACTTGTTTTAAATTTGTAAAAATAGTTTTTTTTTTATTTTTCATTGTTTCTTTTTGCCCTGCTTTTGGCAGAGAGGTTCATTTTAGTATTTGGTATCATGAGGAGCGTTGAAGTATGAAATGTGGTTTGTAAGTAGTAAACAGCATAATTGCCTAAATGATTAATTTAAAATATGTACCAAAGTAAGGGGATCTATAAATAAAACTTGTTGGTAACAAATGTTTGAAGTTGATTATGTTTTCATTTGTTTTAGAGATATGTTGCAGGAGAACGTTAATAGGACTAAATGTGGAAGGATCATCACTAGGTAGGTGTAATTTGAAGAATTCTATTTGAGTAGTAATAATAACAAATTAAAATTATAATTTTTTTTTCAAAATCTTTAAGGTCTATTCAATCCAAGCAAATATTGGTGAAAGAAGTGGAGGAGTGAGAAACTCCCTATTATTGATGATACTTTACAAGGGAAAGAAAAAAAATACTGTACTACAGTGAATTACCACTTAGTTAATTTAGGCCTTTAAAAAAATAATAAGATAGTTTCATAAAGTTTTTTTTTTCAAATTGTACTTGCAAATACAGTTAATTTATCCTTTAATGTCCATAGAAACAAAAAAAGTATATAATATTAGGAAAACCTAGTACTTCAAATGGTAAAGATTTTAGGACGGTATTAACAAAATGCCCAACATTAAAAAGAGTATGATTATGAAAATTTAGATTAAAAATTAACTGGAGGTCGAGAGTTACAGCGTTCAAGTCCTAGTAAAGCCAGATATTTTTACATGGATTTGAATACTAGATCGTGTATACCGGTGTTCTTTGGTGGTTGGGTTTCAATTAACCACACATCTCAGGAATGGTCGAACTGAGAATGTACAAGACTACACACTTCATTTACACTCATACATATCATCCTCATTCGTCCTCTGAAGAATTATCTAAACGGTAGTTACTGGAGGCTAAACAGGAAAAAAAGGAGGAGATTAAAAATTAACAAATGGTTTACTGTGTTATTCATCAGGCAGAATAAAACAATTTAATAAGAGATTATTATTGACAAACCAATAAAAAAAACTAATATTGCTAACAGCTGGGGATCACTTTACAAAAGTACAAGTTACAGGTAGGTATTTTTCAACTGTGTGAAATTGTTTCCAGAAAAATACAAATGAATATTTGAAAATCCTTGTGTAAAGTTTTTAAGTTAGACATTTTCTACTACTAAAAAATAAAAAAAAGTACAGGTTTGAAATCATTTCCTGTAAACATATATACAAGTTTAGAAGTCATCTAAAGTAGTTTAAAATTTTGTTATTATGGTTTAGTGTTTTGATTTTGTTTAATTTGCCTTATATGAAGACAATGACAATCCAAGGCCAAGAGAATAAAGAAATTATAAATTTTGAAGTATCTTTGACAACAAAAAAATTTAAGAGTTAATTAGAATCATTACTTATTAATATAGATTGTAGAGTGCCTTGGCCTACTAACAGAAGCAAAGCTCTAACTGCAAAAGTGCAGTTATGTAGTGGTGTTGAGTACTAATTAATCAATGGAAAGTATGTGTGGAATAGCTAAATATGCCATGCAATTCATACAGTTGTCAGTGTAATAAATAAATTACAAATATTATATTTGCCAGAAAATGTGTACACAGTTGGGAAGATTTATGAAATTTTCCACATGCCACTTTTTAGAGATTAGTGCTTGTATTTCTAAGAAATAGATTATTCCCTAAAAGAATGGCTGCTTCCTCCAAAAAGCACAAGATTCTGTAGTAAGTAGATTGAACCCCACAAAAATAATAATGGAAAGTGATTTAGGGTCTCTGAAAAATGAATTCCTATTTTTAAATTACACCATTCTTCATTTTTACCTGTAATTAATAGAGGGAGATATAAAAAGCTTATCTTTACATGCCAGATTTTTAAATATGGACCTTCTTTGCATATATAGCATTGCTAAAAGTAAAAGTGACAATAACTTTGAAACTGGTTTACAAGAAAATGACCATGATAATGAAGTAATTGAAATTGAGGATCATGGTATAGCTATACAAAAATTGAATTAAGCTGTTTATTATTATTATTTAAATAAATGAAACTGTCACAGAGAACTGAAATAATTAGCACAAAGTACTGTGCTAATTATAACACATAGAAATGTTTTAAGTTAATAAGTACCTTTTGAATCATGGTTGATTAATTTTTTTTTCCAAAAAGGGAAGCTGCTAAAAATTTATTTTTATCTACCTCTTCCCACATTAGAGTTGAATATTGATTACTTTTTAACAATTTGTTTTGAATGGTTATTTTATACAAATGCTTTAGGCAATTTCCCATTTTTTTTGAGGTTGTGAAGTTTTTTAAAAACGTTTTTCGTATTACTATTATCTTTTATGAGCTTTAGTCAGTCCATTATCCAAGTCTTTTCAGTGGCACTGTTTTGATTTTGCGGTCCTCCCAGTACTTTTACATTCTGATCTTGTGCCCTTTCTAGTGCTGAAAATATTCATGTTGCGAGGTTTTTCTTGTCAGTGTGAAGCAAGTATTTTTTTTCTTGTCTAATTTTATCCAATCTGTGGTGTCGTCGGATCTTAGGCCAATTTCCTTCAGATGCTCTCTTATTTCTCTGATTCATCTACATCCTATCTCAGCATTTTTCAAGTCAAGATTACACTGTACTAGCTGTTTCAGAAGTCCTGAATCTTGCATCCTCATGATATGTCCAAAGAATCCTAGTCTCGGGAGTAGACCATAGGTAACTCCAAGCGAACAATCAACATTGATTTCAAGGACAAATGGCTATAGAAAGAAGACAATGCTCTGTCTACTATTGCTCCGACTACTGTATTGTTTACTATGCTCAGACTACTATTTATTTGCATTGATGAGACACACACTTGCTGAGCAGCATTTCACTTCTTATGAAAATATACGAAAATGGTTCAATTGAATAGTTTATCCATGATTGTTATTTTTTCAGTTGTTTTTTGGTCATTTTCATTCTTGATTAGTTGGCTAGAGTCCATTTTTCTTTTAATTTTAGGGGCTTGGTTATGTTGCTATCTTTGGAGAGTAAATTAATTTAAATTTGAGTACATAGTGATTTGACCCTGTGCCTACTCCTCAAAGAATTTTAATGTTGTAGATCTCCTTGTGGTGGTGTTTGTCCATGAAGACTTGGTCTAGTTGCCATTCTTCTTTAGTACAGTCAATGTTTCCAGGTTTTGAGGTTTCTTCTTGAAATGTGTGGTTTACAAGATTAGGTTGTAGTTTCTGCAGAGATTGACAAGTCTCTGTCTGATTTTGTTTGTTTTCTTTTGGGCGGACCATTTTCCAATAATGTTGTGGTATCTTGTTTCTCTGCCTAATTGAGCGTTGAAATCTCCGATTAATTTTTTAACATGGTTTTTGGAGATGTTATTTATAGTCAGGTTGAGTAGATCCCAGAATTTTTCTGTTTCTTTACAGTCTTTTGGAGCTATTTTTATTATTAGTGGGACATTGATGTTTATTACAAGAATAAATTTTATTAAATGCTTTTAGGGTGTATTGAGATTCTTGGAGATTGTGACTTGAATTCTTGTTTGGAGTTTATTATTTTGAGGCTAACTAAAACACCTGTTCCAATCTGTGGGGCATTTTTCCTTACTCTTCCAGGTATACATTTGTAGAGCAAATATCCTTGAGATTCTATGCAGTCCTGGTTGGTGTTTCTTACTTCCTGCAGACCCATGATGAAAATTTTGTGTTGGTCCATTAGGTCAGTTATTGTTTTTAGTTTACCAGTCTGCATAAGCAAGTTTACATTGTATGTGGAAATGTAGGTGATTTGCTTTGGTTTGATTTTGGATTTTGTATTTTCCTTGCTTGTGTTTGTAATGGGCATTCCAATGCTTCTGATCGCATGTTATCTTCTAAGTAGCAGCCCACCTTATCTGAATGCTGCCTTCTCTGAATTAGGTGTTGCTTGGTTCAGCCAGTGGAGTGTTCCTTAAGTGACCTTTCATGATCGACAGTCAAGGGATCACCTGTGGTGGGACTAGGTCCTGAATTACAATTCTAGATGTGATTAGATGATAAATAAATCTGTGAAGTTGTTTAGATTCAGTTCACCAGACAAAATTTTCCTATTTGTTCCAGATATACACAGGCACACCTGGTGGAGGCTCAAACTGACTTTCTGAAGTTTTTATTTGGAGAAAAGTTACAAAGTCTGATCCTAAACATTACACCCTTTGTGGTTTCAAATTTATCAAGTTTAAACAAAAAACTCATTAATCTGAAAAAACAAACTATAATTTAAGTCCATAGATTATTTTGCCCAAATTAAATGGAATGGTTATAAAAACACAACATTTTATCTTTGGAATTAAATATTTTTGTAAAACATAGACTAATCTTCAAAGGTTTTTTTTGGGGGGGGGGGGGGGTATAGAATTAGTATGAACTACTTCCTGAAAAATTCTGATATCAAGGAGTCAAATTCTTAAAGGTTTTAGAAGCATCTAAATATTGTATGAGTAACTGCATAACAATTGACTATATTTAAACTTAAAGGAGCACATCACAGAAATTTTCACAAAACCAACTTTGTATGTGTAGTAATAAAATCATTCCAATTTGGTCATTGCGATTTAGCTATTGTAAGAACAATATAAGTTTGAAATATGATGAAATAGTATTTCCAGTGTACCTTTAAAACTTGATGATAAACCACATCAAACAAGTTGCAATTACACAATTAACAGACATATTTTTTAACATGAACTGTTTATGTTAAAAATTAAATCATTTGATTTCATGAGCCTGCTATGGTTGTGTTTTTAGTTTTTCATAATTTATTCTTATGTATTTTTTAGTGCTGTATCAGAAAATAACCTTCATTTTTTCCATCACATCAGGATTTTTCACAAATTTCTAAATCTGTAAAAAATTGAGAAAATGCGATACAATAAAATAGATATAAAACGTGTTTTTTTATAATAAATAAAATATACTACATATTTATTATATAAGTGAATATAATATATTCACTTTTTTGGCTTACACTATGCATTCTTATAGCTAAATAGTAGAGTGGTCTGAAGGGGAGGGGTCATTGACCCCATAATTTCTAATGAAAACTGTCACAAAATAAGCCTAATTTCTATTAGAGTGCATTTTTAAATTTATTTAATTAATTTTTATGAGGTACATCATGTCTTTGGAAACCACCCCCCTCTTCACCCACCCATAATGACAAAGTATGTAAAATAGTTACAATTATGTTCCATGTGTCGAAGTTTCTTTGGATAGCCTATACTCACTTTGCACTTTTCCTTCTGTTCTCTACAGGTTTCATCAAAGTGTAACATCCTGCAACAATCTGCCATCATTGTAGTAGTCCATTTTCCTTCATACCTACTTTCCATTTCTTTAATGTCATGATGAAATCTCTATGCTAACGGCAACCAGATTTTTAGGAAAATAGTCCACATGTGAATTTAGGAAATGAACCTTCAAGCTCGTGCAACAGCCTAAATTATTGTACTTCTGTGCATGTTCCCAACAATTGATTTGAAGTTCAGATCCTTTGTAGTGCCCAGAAACATTTTTACTACATCTTTAAAGGCTCCCCAGGCTTCTTTTTCTGCAACTTCCATTTCTTTCTCAAAATTACCACTTTGAGAAGGTTTCTAATGTCAGGACCACTAAAGACCTCTTTTAGTTTGGTAGTTGATAAGACGGGAAATTTGTCACACATGTATTTGAAACATTCACATTCTTTTAGTAAGGCTTTGACAAATTGCTTCATCAAACCTAACTTGGTCTGCAGAGGTGGAAGGAGAACTTTATTCAGATCTATAAGAGCTCTGTGGAGCACATTTTTGGTTCCACGTTCTAATGAAGTTCTTTATGGCCAATCTTTCCTTATCCAATGATTTTCTCTGTCTCTGCTATCCCATTCACATGAAAAATGGAAACTTTGTGTATTGTGTATCTTCCTTGCTGTCCTAGGAGCATCGATATTATTTTGAGATTGCCACATGAAATCCACTTATGATAGTTATATTTAATTTTATCGAGAACGAATTCCAAATTATCGTAACACTCTTTTGAATGGACATAATGTTCAATGTGTATTAACGGATACATATTCCCATTGTCAAGAAGAATAGCCTTGAGACTTCTTTTGGACAAATCTATGAACAGTCTCCTATTGGTACTTTTGTACGGAATGTTAATTTTTTTGAGTCAAAAGTCCATGTACATCAGTGCAGAAGACTAATTTTCCTTCTTCTGAAAAATATGTAAGAAAATCCTTTTCTCTGAATTAAACCAGGAAAATGAGATGCCAGCTTCTAGCAGGTTCTTTTTTTAAGCCTCAAACCAAGCACTTCTGAATTTTCTTTGGTCAGATGTAAGTCTCAAACCAAATCATTTAGTTGAGACTGTGAATAGAGCTCTGGTGCTCAGCTCTCTTTGGGTTTGTACTCTTCTTAATGTTATATTCATTTAAATCACTTGTGGAACCATCTATTTCAGCCAAGTTTTCTGGTGGTATTGGCACTGGTACGACTGGATCATGAGGAACTGGATGTAAAGCAAATGGCATATTTGGGTAGACAATTCTTTATTCAATTGTTCAAATTGAAACCATGAACACCAGTTGAACAAAAGTAACAAACATTGATGTGATTTCAAGACTCGCCCCACACCTTTGGAACTACAAATTTGAATGCTTCTTGTTCACCCTTTGACCACTGCCCAAGTCCTTCAACACATGTGTAGCAAACATAGTGGGGTGTCCGTTTTGTTTTGGTCTATAATTTTTCCCTCCAAAATACATGGGGTGCACTTGTTGAACAAAACTTGTTATATTTCTTTTTTACCTTTCTACCATTAACTCACCATAAATGTAACAAAAAGAATCTGCAGAATTTTTGCGGCCTCTTGAAACCATTTGGAAAACGGAAAGTTTGCTTTATGGCCTGAAAATATATTTTCCACCAACAGAAACGCGTTTGATCGTGAAAGGACGGAAAAATTACAATTTACGTACGCTGATGGTTGAAACAACACTGATAGTAGTTTCACGGTGCAAGAGCGGCGCAGATAGCTCCCAATATACATGTTACATTTTGTTAAGTCTTGTCACAACCTGTCGGCCAACTCTCCCACATTCTCGTCATCTTCAATCAAACCCCCCTCCCCCCCAATCTAATCAATCCACTCATCTGTTTAACTATAAGAATGCATAGTTTAAGCCAATTACAATATTATTTTTTTTTGAACGGCTATTTTTATGCAAATGCTTTGGCCAATTTTCCATTTTTTTTTTGAGGTCTGGAATTTTTTTAAAATCTTTTTTCTTTTATGACCGCATAGGATTACTTTAGTCAGTCCATTATCCAAGTCTCTTCAATGGGACTGTTTGGACTTTGCGCCCTGCCTGTACAAAAAAGTGAATATATTATATTAATTTACTAAAAAAAAAAGTTTTATGTCTATTTTATAGCGTCACTTTTTCAACGTTTTACAAATTTTTAAATTGCAAAAAATGCTGACGCGATGGAAAAAATGAAGATTATTTTCGAATTCAGCGCTAAAAAATACATAATATTCAATTATCAAAAGTTGAAAAACATTCTACAACCCATATTTTGCAGGCTTGTGTTATCCTTTTGTGGTTGTTACGGATATTTCCCCAATTTCGCCACAATTCAGTATCAATCAATACAAAACTCAACTAAATACAACAGAAAACCCCCGCTTTATATGAAATAAAAGATGTAAAACTTTAAACCGCTCTAACAAAAACTGAAATTATTTTATTGACACATATTTTGCACTTATATGCTATAGCATGGTAAGAAAATAAAAAAAAGAATAAAAGTACAATAACAACTACAAAATGCAGTATTTATTTTTCAATATAAATTAATAATTGAAATATTGTTATAGATCATTACCGCAGCGAAATTCCTTAAGTAATTAAGGATCTACATAGAAGCAAGTACTTGTTTACACTGATACACTTTTCTTAACGTGTGACAAGTTTTTGCATTCCGTCGCCGAAAAATTATGGCAGTCTTTCTCGGATCCAAGTGGCCACAGGTTCCTTCACCTCATCGTCGGTAGTGTAATGATTACCTTTGAGATGAGGGAAGAAGTAGAAGTCGCATGGAGCCAAATCCGGCGAGTATGGCGGATGCGAGATAGACTCAAACTTCAACTTGCAGAGAGTTTGCGTGATACCCATCGTGCACAGATTTTACGGTAACCCAATTGTTCGATAATATAGCCTACTCGTTCTTTAGATATGGCTAACTGAATAGCGATGCGTTGCTGAGTGATTCGTCGGTTACTTTGAAGCAAGTCGTCACCTCCTTTCGATATTTCTCGTCAGTCACAGAAACTGGCCGTCCGCTGCGAGGTGTGTCGCTTCACATTCGTGAAATTTCAACGTCCCCTATTCACAGTACTCCTGTCAACAGTTTCACTACGCTTTTAAACGATGAAAAATTTTCGCAGGATTCACATTTTCTGCTGTTAAAAATTCTATCACTGCACACTGTTTTAACCGTGCTGACATATTGGCCGTACTCGACTCCCTTTTAACTGCTACTGAAAACAAACCGGTAAACGGATTTCAACGCATTATTGGAGGTTTGTAGAGAGAGATTTTAACTATCATGTGCTGCCACGCCCAACTCGATAGTACCTCCTGTGTCTATGTAGCACACTACTGTACAAAATTTATCAGCCAGCCCTCGTAATATTTTCACAGATACCTTAGATATCTAAATTATAGTTATTTTTCTTTACCGGAGGATATGTAATTGCCCGTTGATAATTTGTTGATTTTCTTTCGGCCAGGCTTTGAGTTTTGAATCGGAGTCTGGAGTTGTGGATTTGGAGGACCTGGCAGAGAGTCTTTCGGCAGCCTTTATTAACGCCGCCCAAAATTCAATTCCCGCTGTTCTGGTCAAGAGAGGCTTGCTCCATGGTGGAGCAGGGAATTGTCAGCTTTGAAACAGGCTGTCAGTCGTTTGCGGAGAGCTTCTAAACGTGAGGGTGGTTCGGAACAGTGGGCAGTTCTTGTGACTGTATTCAGATATCGTAGTTCTCTATATTTTCACAAAGTTCGGACGGTGAAGAAGAATCCTGGCGTTCCTTTGTGCCTGAGCAGGGAAGTAAGGACCTTTGGGGAGTCGTCTGTAGGGTATTGGGACACAAACGACCTAAGGACGTAATTTTCTCTGCCCTCTCGACCAGTTTGGCGTACTTTCAGACATGTCTGAGATCTTACGCAAATTAATTTATGATTTACTCCCTGACGATAGTGAAGCAGGAGAAACTGCTTACCATCTGCGGTTGCGGCATGAGGTTACTAATTTTCGCGGGTATAGTATCCTTGGAGACTACCCATGTTGATATGCATCAAGTTATCTGCAGTTTAGGTAGGGAGGCAACAAGGATCCCGTTGTTAATTTGTCGTATAGCCCCTTCACGTTGCTGCCGATTATTGGTAAGGTCTTCGAAAAGGTTCTGTACCTGTGTATAAATGAGAGTCTGACCTCACAAAGCTTATTGATGGAAAATCCGTACGGGTTTTGTCCCGGAAAGGGTACCGAGGACGCCATACTATGCGTGATAATTGGTACGAGCTATTGAGGAGGAATATGTCTTAGGAGGTTTCCTGGACATCTTCAGTGCGTTTAATAATCTGTGGTGGCCTTCTGTCGTTTATCAATTACAAAAGCGACAATGGATTGATAGTGAACTGCGAGTAATACAAACTACTTCAGCTATCGAGATGTGCTGCTCCGCGACGGTGAGCATGATGTAGGCAAGATGCTGTCCAAGGGTTGTCCTCAGGGCAAAATGTTGGGTATACTGATGTGGGTGGTGGGATTTGATTTCCTTCTGCGGCTGAGTTTGCCTGGCGGTTCTCTCATTATGCCGACTATGGGCATTTGGTTCGTGGAGGGAGACTGAGTCCCAAGCTACCCATGCATGCAGGATACTTTAGTTGTGGGGTCATCAACATAAGATGATGTTCAGTCTGAAGACCACGATGATGCTTCTTAAAGGCCGTTTGGCAGTGAGGTATCAGGTTTGTGTTTCGATGTCAGGCCTGTGTATTAAATATGTTCAAGTTCGAAAGAACCTCGGGGTGTTTCTTGACGAGAAATTAAAGTTCAAGAAGCACCTTAATTACGTCGTAGAGAAGGCCTATCGTACCTTCTTTGGTATTTGATGAGTGATCAAACTTGATTGGGGACTGAGTAACCTGTATAAGGGCATGTGCGAGGCAATTATGCTGTATGCAAAGCCTGTTTGGGGGGATAGGCTAAAATTTAAAATCTATCGGGTTGTATTAAAAGCTCAACGCCTTTTATTATTAATGGCAATAGAGTTACCATAATATTTAATATTTAAATATATAATATTTAATATTTATCATAATATTTAATAGGAGGCAATCTTGATGAATGCAGATGTGAAATCGCGCAGTCAGAAAAGCAGCAACGTTATGTTGCTAAGAAGTTAGGTGAATTGACTTTAGAAAAAAAATTGTGAGATATAACGGCATGGCAATTCTTTATGGCAGGCCATATGGGATGAGGCAGAGGGTGGGCATTATATGCATGATTTCTTCTCAGATGTTGGTTTGCAGAGCGCCCCTTGGGTTCATCATAACAAGGTTCACCATGGCGCCTTCCAAGACAGCGATTTGGCTTGGTGGACTCAGGTGTGTGTCCAGATTGTGGACAACTAGATGACGCATACCATGTAATTTACGAATGGGCAAAATGCGCATGGAGACAATTTCGGGTCGACATTAGATCTCCGTGAAAATTGGAAAACCGGACCGATTCGGTAATCATTGAAAATTGCATCTGGTACCTGGGAAGAGAACGAATTGCAGAAGGAATTTAATATTCCACCTGGTTTTTCCTGTGTTTTGGTTTCTTGTATTTTAAGGTTTGACGTTTTTGTAGTGTTTTGTTTATTTAGTTTTATTTTTTGTTTTGTGTCATGTTGAACTGAACTTCTTCTAATCTATCGGGTAGGTAGTTGCGTTTTTAATTTCAGTTTCTTCTTGTCACTCAGTCTTGTGGAAGACTCGATATAGATGAGCTGTGTTTTAAAGAGTTCATTTCCTAGTAGTACACCGATGGGAGCTGGCCTCCGTGGCGCGAGTGCTAGCGTCTCAGCCTTTCATCCGGAGGTCCCGGGTTCGAATCCCGGTCAGGTATGGCATTTTTACACATGCTACAAATCATTCATCTCATCCTCTGAAGTAATACCATTCGGTAGACCCCGAGGTTAAAAAAAAAGAAAAGAAAAAGTACACTGATGGGAATATCACGTGTGGTATTCGCATTGGTGGCATCCTGACTGAGGCAAGAACGAGGCTGAGAGATGCCATTTGCCGAGGTTTTGATGTCCTCCGGTAAAGCCCATAAGGGCTGACCCCTATGGGGTCAGGATACCTGCTGATAAGCATGACGAAGTCAGTTTACAGTTGTAATGTAATAAATTTGAATGGCTCATTTCCTAAGTACGGGAATTATATTTGCAGTTTATAATTTCAGAAATTTATGTATTACCCTTGTTTATAGAAATAAAATCTCTTTTTTCAAGTAAAGTAATGC
Organism: Lycorma delicatula; assembly: GCF_047948215.1. NCBI lineage: Eukaryota > Metazoa > Arthropoda > Insecta > Hemiptera > Fulgoridae > Lycorma > Lycorma delicatula. The sequence continues at coordinate 343,137,878 of NC_134455.1, read as the reverse complement.
GAGTATTTCTATTTTGTTCATAATTTGGAACCAAGAACCTAATGTAAACCAAATATTTAAAATAAAGGAATAGTTCGTTAAGTAACTGCGTACTAAGTTTTACCAATCGGATAACCTACTCAACCCTAATACTATTATTTTAGGTTAGGTGCATTATTTTTATGTAGAAAGTTAAAGTGTTTACGTACTTGTAAATCAACATGATCAGAACTCGTCAACTACTGTTAACTGTTTCTAAATTGTTTTCCAGGTAGATATATGATACTGTTCTCAATGTATGTAAATGAATTTCGAATGGAAAGTTTTTAAAAGTCTTTGAACGGTGCAATTGACTTTCTGTAACTTATAAATCAATAGTGTCGGTATATTGTTCTTTCAAATTGCTCAGTGTTTTTATTACACTAATTCAGGATTAATCACGTGCTGTTTGTTCGCAATTAGGTTTTCTTAATCTTCTGTATGTGTAATAAAAGCCCTGTGTTCAGTTAACTGAATTTTATTTAGTAAACGTTTTTTAGTTTTGTTGGAACTGTAATTACTCTTAAATATTGAAAAAAAAATTGCAGAGTGCATGTTGCATGGTATTGATTCTGTGTTTAATATTATTTTGTATTCTTTTGATTACACAGCCATTACATACATAAGCATCTGCTTCAAAAATCTAAAGTTTTGTATGTATAATTTCCCAAGAACTTGTTAAATATATTGTTCAACATAACTAAATGTGATAACACTTTAAAATTGTGCAAAAGCACAATTTCCTTACAAATATTGTTTCAATGTCATTTTTGAACCTGTAATACTGCTCTTTCATTGGTGGTACTAATTTGAGGGCTTATTTCAAAGTGGTTAAGAAGATCATTGGTGTATTATTGTTCTTAATGTTTGCTTTTGTTTATTTAGCATAATTTTTTATCACATTAATCAGTTTCCCATTCTAATCCTTTCTACACATGCCTAATATGTCTGATGTTTGAGAAATTTTTTTATGTCGACGGTACTAATTATTATTCCTTTTTTAAAATTATGTTAGAACTCTTGTAGGGGAAAAGTGTGTGTAGAAGCCAAATTTTACCATTTACTTTTCCAGCATTGTAATCCGTGAAGAAAAGCCTGCCAGGTGAAATGCTTGGTTTTTGTATTTAGTCAAACAATTCTTGTGTTTATGTGATTTTATGCACTTAAGTTGCTTTGTTTAATTGATGTAATAAGATAGGTCTATTCTGGCTGAAACAATTAAAAATGTTACTTTTATTGAGTTATTTTTACTAATTAAACTTCATTAGGCCAAAGATAATGTTTTAATATATAATTTGATGATATTTTGTTACACAAGAAGGATAGTGGTCATATTTATAGAAAATTATTTTTGACGAGACAATTAAAAAACGTAAAACTGTTTTTATTTTCACCAAGATGCTTTTAATTATCTATGATCATTACTCCCAGGAATAGTACTGTTATACTGGGAGTTAGTCAAGAAGACATACTAGCAGTTTAATAAAAAAGTGGCCAGAATCTGTCAACAAAGAAAATTTTTAAACTGTGTCTATTCATTTAAAATATTGTGTATCCTATATTGTTTAAGTGTATTAAGATGAAGTATTTTTTTTTGTGTATGGAGTACTTCTCCAATATAGATTGGGGCCTAGCTGTAGATGTTTACCTACAGCTAGGTGCAGCACTAATGTAGGTTTAGAGAACTACACTAATAATATCAATGATTATAGTTGTAGATAGAGGAAAACCATTAGTGCCTCATGATAGCTGCAAATATAGATCAATCCAAGTATATAGTTTAAGATGGACGTTGCAGGATATCAAGTATTGTCAAAGGAAGGGCAATATAAATAAAAATTACCACAAAGTTGATAATAATACTATGCTACAGTTGACACATTCTGTAAATAAATTGGGAATTTCCTTTACATAGAAGCTTTTGCAACCTTTTGAGAACATGATGGTACTGTACATCCTACCATAAGAGGGGGTACTGGTGGGAAGTTCAAACAAAGGAATGATTTCTGAAAGATAATAGCAGTTTTTTTAGTATTTGTTGAATGCTAATTACTGGTTGATACAATTTGAACTACAACAACAAACAAATTTGAACTAATATGAACATTGTGCAGTTGAATGCAATGGAAAAATATAGCTCTTTCTTTTGAGGAAATGTATTGTACTCATTTCTCTTCTTTATATAAATCAATATTGTAGTATGTCGTCAAAAAAAATATTCCAAAAAAGAGGTAGTATAATTTGGGAAGGTGGATAAAATAATTCACAAATTCCTAAATCACATCTCTGATTGGAAACAGCACAAGAGAAGATTTAAAGAAGTTAACACTTCTTTAATGCGAACACTTTCTTAGATTGAGAATGTGGAATGTTAGAAGCTTGATTAAGACTGCTAGGCTAGATATTTGAAATAAAATATGTGTAGATTAGATCTGTATAAAGTAAGAATTAATGAGATAAGGTGAAAAAGGAACAAGATTTTTGTTGGAAGCTATTCAATATTAACCCAAAAAAAGGAAATACAGAAAGCAGTTGTAATTATTAATCACAATATCAATTAAATATTAATCTATCTGATACTGTGTGTATTTTAATAAAATACCTTTAAAAATGTTGTTAACATTGTATTTGTTGTGATTGTTTATAATAAAAGTGTGATTCTTTTTACTAGAAATGTCCTCTATGACTGTCATTATGGAACACGTGTTAAAAAGTTATTAAAAAACAACTTTATAGAAAACACCAAAAATAATTTCCTTCATATATCAGCAGTTCAGTCGATGTTTATCCAGACTCAAGAAACTCCAAACCCAAACAGCCTTAAGTTCTTACCTGGAATTAAGGTATGTATTGCTAAAATAGATAATTGAGAAGTATTTTTGTAGATAATGTATTGTATTCTAAATAATAGTTGTAGGTGCTTACTTTAATTTGTGTAAAACATTATTGAATCTTCTGATTTAAAAAAAAAAATTACTAAGTTCTTGCAGTCAAGTAACATTGTTTTCTGTTACGACTAATTTTGCGCTCTTAGTATCTTATCACTGGCGCGTAACACAAAGTAGTTGTGGTTTCAAAACGTTTCTGAAAGGATATGAAAAAATAAATTTTAAATGGAGGTTTACAGAAACTTGCTTCTTATCTGTCTTTGTACAAGATGTTTTTGAATAATGTTATTATCTTGAAAGACTTTTTGTTAGTGGTCTATAAACATTGAACGATAATAATTTTGGTGTATTTTAAAATCAATTTCAGTGGTTTCTATTTGATGTTGTTACAAATTTTTGAATTTTTTGTTTAATAAAAAGAATCTATTTATGTTTGTAAACATGTTTTCCAGTGTAAGGTAATTTTTTCTTTCTGAAATATTTTATTTCTTGTTTCATTTGTTGGCTGTAACTGTTCCTGATTCTCAATACAATTTAGAGTAATTTTTAATTTAAAAAAAAAAAATTACTGCAGGTTTTTTATTTCTTTTGAAGTTGCAGTTATAGTTTATATAATATAGTTAATAACCCCTTTTTTCAAATTTTAAAGAAAAGATTTTTTTAATGCAGTATGTTATTGAGACTGGAATATACAAAAAAAAAAAAATCAAATTGATGTATTGTTTGGTGAATGCAATGGTGTATGGCATTTTATTTGCATTATAAAAGATCACATTCCGCTGCAGCATACTGTTCTTGAATGTAGACTTCTATAAATAAAAATAGAAAAAGTTTGATGTGATTACTATACAATTTTCTATAAGTTGGATGTGATTGATATACAAATTTCTGTTACATAAAAAACTCAACTCTAATTGTTTTGATTCTTGGGATGAGCAAACTGCTGTTTTTATCTTTTTAATCAGGCTAGCTGCATTTAAAAAAAAAAATTGATGCCTTTTTTACAGCTAATAAAATAATCTTTCCATTAAATTAGATTTTTTTACAGTACAGTAAAGTTTTTTTTTTATTGGAGCTGGTATATTCATTTTAAGAAATTCATGTACAAAAACAAAATGTAAAACCTTCAATTATCAACTCATTTTTGTTTAAAGCCGTTTGTGATAGCGATGAATTTCAAGTGTCAGAAGAACAGCTCTGTCTTCCATTAGTCAACATTAGCCTTCTTCACTGAGGTTTTATCTAGTAAAAAGAGAAATAAGATTACCACTTAAACTCATTTGATTTGTTTTAAATAGGTGTACTTTTTTATTTGAAAGAAATTTCTAAATACTCAATCCATGTATATTATCACATGCATTACTGAACATTCTTCTGTCTTTTGCAGAAACTCTTCTCTAGAAGAAAAATATCCATTGTTTGTTTTCACATACCGCTCCCTTCTTTTTCATCTCAGAATATCCAGGAATTGCAGTTTTACCCCTACAATAATATTCCTCTTTTTTATTCTCTGACTTTAAAGTTCTAGAAATCATTGAATTAAAACATAATCAGGTTTTAGTCCTAGTTCTGGTTCTACATCTCTATGTTTTTCTTAGTATCACTTGGATTTTAAGCTAGTGAAGGATTGGCCTGCTGAATTTTATTCTGTTGGTAGAGCTGCCACCTTATATCTTTTAGGCCATCTGTTTCAGTTGTATCAGAATGAATGAATTTTTGGAAATAAATGAAGTGTTGGGTGATGTACCTGTTGTTTGCTGTCCTACGTTTGTGTGTTTTTTATTATGTATTTACACATGACAACTGTATGAACATGTTGGATGGTAAGAAGAATATATAAATCCAGCTAATTTAAAAAAAATGTTGAAGGCATTAACATCACTTCATAATTATTTGACATTGGCATGTAACTTAAGTTTTAAATTTGGTGGAAAATTATTACATTTAGTCTAAGAAAGTTAATGAAGATCAAAGTTACTTTGCTACATTTTTAAAATAACTAGTATATAATAAAGTAACTGGATTTTGTATTTCTAGTTAGCATAAACTTTTCAAATTCAATATATAATCACAATTATAATTAGACTGTTTATTATTTATCTTTAAGTAGAAGAAGGAATTTATTAAATAATGTATTTAATTAATAAAAAAAATGTGATGTACATAAAAAAACACACGTTTAAAATAGTTTAGCAAATTGAAATATTTTTTTCATTAATGTCTGAATTGGTAAGTGCATATCTACATGAAAAAAGCAATAAGAGATAGAAAAATTAATTTTTTAATAAAATCATTTCATAATACACGTAAGTATTAATTGCTGTTCTTGATTGTTATTATTAGTATGGAAACAGAAATATTTGCTGGATGAGATGGGTAAGGAAGAGGTAATTTAAATGTCTTTAAATTATTTTTATGATTTATACAGTAACATTCATTTTTATTTTCTTAACTTAGTTGCAGTTTGTTATTGGCTTACAATAACAGTTATAGAAGTTGTCAGTGATGATAACAATTATTACATTATATGTTAAAATAAATAAATTTATTCTGATTGGAACGTAATAATAAGTTATATAACATCAATATAGAATAAATTATAAATATAAAAACAAATTATAAGATAAAAAATAGTCATTGATTAAATAATAATGTTAAAGAAATACTATGTTAATTTTTTTAAAAATACTACAAAGTAATTCACAACTCAGATATCACTATTGAAAATTATTTTAAGCACATGCATACATAGTTAAATGGGATGCAGATAAATCACTATTTTTTTTCTTTTCTTTATCAAGAGTAATATTGTTCTTCTAAACAAATTATGTATTGTATTTTAAATAAATTGGGAAAATATTTTTCTGATGGTTCAGCCATTTTAAAATGACAATTGAAAGGGCCTTATTCCCATTCAGGGAATAAGGCCCTTTCTCATAATCCAAAATAGTGTTGTGTTATATGAAAACAGTTCCATTGTCTGTTTGGTAGGGATGATATTGTTATTTAAGAAAAATCTGATGTGGACATCACATGACTTCCTTGTATACCTATTAAATTACATGTACACATTTTTTTTTTTTAATGAAAGTACATATAATTTTATTTCATTAAAACTTGTGACTTTTTTTTTGTTATTGAATTATTATTCATCATAAAAATTTTTTACGAGAGGTTAAATTAAAAAAAAAAAAAAGTTAAAAAAAGGATTGAAGTCTGTTTTGAACCGGATATACCTTCCCCTAAGATCCAAATATTTCATTAATTAAAATTTTATTTGGCTGTAACTCTGGAACCAATGTAAATAGGTACCACTTATGATATATTGTTGAAAAGCTCTCAATGAGGGTTTATTACTGCAGTTAAGAAAAAGTCCAGAATCCAAATTTCTTTGAATTATGGGCATTTTTTTGACACTTTTGGTTCAATCAATGCCATCAAAAGGGGAGGTGCACAACTACATGTTACAGCAGTCCTAAATCCAAAATTTCAACATCCTATGGCTAATCGTTTTTGAGTTGTGCGAGATAGACATGTACGTACATACATACATACATATATGTATGTACAGATGTCACACTGAAACTAGTCAAAATGGATATTTCCATTGAAATCTGGAAACTGAAATTTTTGCGATCACAATATTTCCTATACTTCATACAAGGAAGTAATATGTGACTATTTGTTTTTTTTTGCTGATTCCATATTCATAACACAATTTTTTTGGGGGAATCCCAGGAGATGACATACTTTATATGAGAATATATGTAGGCATAATAAATTTTTAAATAATGATAACAATCTTATGGTTTTATTAAGGGTAAGGCGTTTTGGAGCAAAGCAATACAACTTGATTTTGTTACAAGTAAAATCAATTTGATCATCCTACAAGAATTTGTTAGCTAATAAAACAACCAAAAATTCTATTTTGTAATCAACAGCAATACTATTATCATTAATGGGAATTCTATCCTCACAATCAGTGTTGTGTAGGTTTAAGTAATTTGATATATTTCTTTATTAATTAAAGAATTTTAATAATGGTTTATTAACAGCAATTACTACTACTACTACTAAATAACTGTTTGATCAATTATATGTGATAACACTATTGTCATTTTTAAATGTTTGAATGGCAGGTTCTTGATCCTGGCCAAACAATGGATTTTCCAAATGGTACAATGGCTTATGGTTCCCCATTAGCAAAGCTTCTGTTCAGGATTGAAGGAGTTAAGTCTGTTTTCTATGGTTCAGATTTTATAACTGTTACTAAGGTTAGTATTATTCATTGCTATAATTTCTTGTCTTGGTTACTAGAAATACTGTATTTATTCGAGTACCCCTTGCACTTTTTTTCTTGGAATTGGAGAGAAAAAGGGTGCGGGGCTTACTTGAAATATATCCTTTAGCCAGGATAATTTATGTAAAGTAAACGTTTTCTTAGAAGTACCTAAATTCAATCACATAAATATAGTTACATTAGGCTTTCGTTTATCAATACTGGATGCCGCTTATACAGAATACATCCTTAATTATTAACATCCTGTTCATATTATCGATAGGAATGAAGTTATGGTATTTTTATAAAACTGATTCATTCTGTATAGGCTGCATCCGGTTCTAATGACACTACAGTTACAGTATCAGTTACTCATCGTTGTCTTGTCTATTCGCCAAAGTCATTGTACTGTTTGTATATGTGGACGGTTATGTGCATTTTATCTGTTTAGTTTATCTTGTAAAGTTTAATACAGTGATTTATTTTAATTACGGCATTAAAATGAGTATAAAAGGATAGCGTCTATGAACTTTTACAGTAAATGAAAAACTGCGCGTTATAGAAGAGGCTGAAAAAATTGGAAATCGGGCGGCAGGAAGAAAATTTGACATAGATGAAAGCTGCATTCGAGACTGGTGTAAGAAGAAACAACTTCTGGTGAAAGGCACTGGTAATAAAACTGCTTTTCGTGGCTTAAAACCAAAATACACAGACATAAAAAAAATTGTATGACTTTGTTATGTAAAAAAGGAAATGTGGTTATGCTATCACGACAGAAATGTGTCAATTATTTAGTCATGAAATCGCTAAATCACTGAATAAAGTTGATTTTAAAGCAAACCGTGGATGGATAACATGATTTTTTGCACAAAATGATTTGTCAATAAGACGAAAGACGACCATTTCGCAATGACTTCCAGACACTTATGAACAGAAAATATTACATTTTCACAAATACATAATAAATCTTAGAAAAGATAAAGGCTATTTGCCTTCTCAAATAGGAAACGCTGATCAAACCCCCATATATTCTGAAATGCCATTTGACAAAACCATAAACAAAAAAGGTGAAAAAAGTGCTACAATTCGCTTTGGTGGTAATGAAAAACAAAGGTGTAGTGTTATGCTTTGCATTACTTCTGATGGATCAAAATTACCTCCGTACATGTTTTTAAAAGAAAAACTCTTCCTACCGTACAAGTAAATGGAGTTATTATCAGAGCGCAGGAATCAGGTTGGATGAACTAAACCTTAATTTTAGATTGGATCAGGTGTGTTTGGCAAAAGCGATCAGGAGATTTACTTAATAAAAAAAATACCGGTATGCTAGTAATGGATAGTTATCGAGGGCATACAAAGTGAAAGATATTTTAAAAAAGGTATGACAGATCAAATAATAATTCCAGGCTTTCATCTCTATTACAACCACTAGATGTCTGCATTAATAAACCGTTCAAATCTGCATTAAAACAACTGTACAGTAAATGATGGCTGATGAAAATTTCTTTCCACGCCTACAGGAAGAATCAAATGCCCAGATTTTAACCAGATTTGTGTTTGGATAAAAGATGCTTGGGAAGGTATTTCCATGGAATTAGTAAGGAAAAGTTTTAAAAATTGCGCAATATCTAATTGATGGTAGTGAAGACCATCACCTTTGGCAGAGCGACGTTGAGACTACCGGTAACTTTTCTACAGAAATTGACAGTGATTAATTAAAAATAAATTCCCTTATTAAAAAGTGTATTGAAATGAACCTTTTCAGCATGATACTTTCTTTTTGTTTTACTGGCCTACTGATTCTCAACTAAACTAGTACTTATGGTAATTAATTATTAATGTAATATTAATATTGTAATTTAAATGAACAAATTAAATGCTTTACTTTCTGAATATTTTCGTATTTACGAAAATATTATATCATATCTGTTGCACTTTAAAATACCTGTATATACTCAATTTTTTTTTTAGATTTTCGATCCGGAAAATCGAGGTGCAGGGCTTATTCGTGGGCGGGGGGTTCTCGAATAAATATGGTAACTGTAAAAAATAAACCAGAGCCACTGTAGAAATAACCATTGTTTGAATCTTCATATTTCTGTTCTTTTAAGTTATATTGTTTCAAGTATTTCTTAAGCAATCAGCTGTTATTTAATTTTAATTTACTTTAAATACCGTAGATGTCATTTTATTTGTAGCATGTGTTCTGGTTCTATTTTTATCTGCTGCATGTTATTAGCTGCAATAATAATAATTAACTTGGAACTTACTGAATTATCACTTTTAAATAATTCTTTGTCTACATATTCTCTTCAATCATTTCCAACCAATTTGTGATCAGTGTATATACATTTTGTGATGAATAAAATGTTAGGTGGTAGGGAGAAATTTCTGTTAATTATTCTGATCAGATTAGAATATATCCAATGTTCCCTGCTGAATAGGTAAAGAAGTGCTAACTTTGTTATAAATTCAGCAGTCAGTTTTATATTCAGCTGACTGATTTTAATTATTATTCTTTAAAACAACAGTTACTTTGACGCAATTATGGTTAATGATGGTGCAACTGAATATTTATAGTCTGGTAAGAAAATGCCAAACCCAGCCGACGTTTGAATTCAGAGCCTTCCTGATATAAGCAAAAGTGCTTTTATTTACTTAATAATATCTTAAAATTTTTCTTGGTCTTTATCATCATGATATCCATTAAGAAATGAAATTGGAGATTGTAGCTCAGCAAAATATTTTCGTCTGATTTATTTTCTGATTTCCAGTTTTATTTATACATTACGAGTTCAAAGTTATTGGTATTGTGAGATTAGTTATTATTTATGCCTTTGAAACTGTTGAAGGTTTGCAATAGTTTGTTCTTTTGCACCAAGGTGATGTCTAGTTGTAGGGAGTTACTGATAGTGTTCAGATAGATGTGTTGTACTGTCTTTAGTGTTAACATTTTTCCAGTGTACTGGAAGTAAATTATATATGATTAGTGGTGAAGTGTTGATGTGCAATATATCACTGGTGGTATATTATATAGCTTGATATTACATTATTTTGTCCTAACAACTGGATATAGATTTTCTAATTTTTAATATATAGACTTTTTAGTTTCACAGAAATGAGATCTGTATGCCTTTTAGTAAGTCATATATTTATTTATGTGTGTAAATTTGGGCTTTTTTTTTGTGGAGCACAAATTAAAAAAATTGGGATTTTTAGATTAGAAATTATAAACGATCTTTATTCCTAGAGCAAAAAAAAATTAATTTACTCATCTTATTCGTAAATGCTTTCATTATAAGTATTCAAATGTGCATACGTGACTAATCCTGGTTTGCTTTGTTGAAAGAGAATAACACCTATCAGTCACTGCTCCTCTTCTACGCTGCTTAGGATATATCACCTTTTTCTTTATTTTTAATCTTGTGCTTAATTTGGTTATTTCAGTCACAGAGATTTTGCATGTTTCAATTTCCTCACCCTATAAATATACATATTATTAATAAATTCTCTATTCTACTAAGTTTTTCTTTAGGTAGATGATGATGTGGAATGGAGATTACTAAAACCGGAAATATTTGCTACCATTATGGACTTCTTTGCAAGCGGTCTGCCAATACTTACTGATGCTAAACCGTCTTCAGATACACGTAAGATTCTTCAAGTTTGTCATTGATCTTGTTTCTTATATAATTTTTATAGATAAAACAAATATTGATGTACTTTTTTTTAATTTTATGCATTATTAAAAAAGTTGTTTTTATTATTATTATAAGCAGATTCTAATGTACGTTTTAAATTCATCTAGCAAAATTAAGTTATTTCTCCTTAGTTTTATGTAATATTATCCTGCAGTAGTTTTAATGGTTGACTTCTATAAATATAAATAACAAATTGTTTAGTTATCTCCAGTACTTATTATTGCATTGTCTGTGCCTTTTTAATTGCCAAGTTCTATAATCATTCTATTTATTCTCATTCTTCCTTCTTTTCATGGTTGATTCTGTCTCCTGTTTTCTTCAGAGTCTTGTTTTTCTTGTTTCCTGCTGTTATATGTAACCTTAGGAAAGCCTGTTTTTTCTGTCTGTAATTTATTCTCATTAGGTACACATTAGTCTGTTTTAGATAAAACAGCGTGAAATCATCTCTTTCATAGAGTACCATTTGTTATTTGTTTATTTCATTCAATTGTAAAAACCAGACAATCAATTCAGTTACTTTGCATAATAATAATTATAATACATTTATGATAATAACTTTCTATTTATTTATCCTACCAACCTAAAATATTTTTTTTTATGATTCGGAACAATGAGGTGTTTAAATAAATGAAAATTAATAAATTGCTGGCTTAATAAATTATTATTAAACATAAATATAAATTTAAATTAATAAATAAATTAATGGAGTTTCAAAAAAATGTGATTACACTTATCCATATGATCAGTTTTCTTAAGAATCCTATAGCATTATGGTTTTATGGCCCTGGATCATCCTTTTATGATTATAGAACAATTACATGCATAAAATAGAGTATTTTATTTTGTGTATTTTTTAAAATGTTTATAGAAAAAATCAAAGTCTTAAAAAAATGCATTCAAGTGAACTATAAAATTACTTTAGCAGAATAATATATATATATTTTAATTCATATAAAATTATGTTTGTAATCTGTGCAACACAAAGAAAATCGGATAATAGGAATAAAAATGTAATCAAAGACAAAATATTTAAAATAATACAGAACTATTAAAAATCAAAAACTGGAATGATTATTGATTTGGGAAAATTAATATTTAAAATTTAGATAATGATTAATACAATTACTATGATGATTCTAAAGTATATTATATTGAGTAAATAGATCCAGAAATAATTAAAAAAATAAAAACAAAATTAAACGTAGAGAAGAAAACAATAGAGGTAGAAGGGTGAAAGAATATTTATAAAATTTTAAAATAGTTTTAATGTGATACAGAAAAAATCAGGAAATTGGTTTTGAAATTAGAATACAAAAAAGTATTGTTTTGAATTTTCAATAGTGAAGGATAATTTTGAATCTAAATCAACAAACTATACCCAGCAACTTTTCCAATCTCACCACTCAGATTGAAATCGATATTACCTATAATGTGGAACATTATAGGCACACACATTATTGTGTGTGTAATGTAGATGTGTGATAATGAATGTATTTGGTTCACATTCATGATATTATATAAGGTATATTAAAAAAATTCCAGAATTTTTTAAATTTTACTTATTTTTCAGGCACGTACAGTTTACTGAGCCTTTTCTTCTTCATGGACATTGTTTCTGAGATGGTATTACTTCTCCCACATTGTTGTGACTGCAGAATGTAGCCCAGATTGGTCTGTTTTGGGATATTCATTTACAAAATTTCTGTAATTGTCTTCATTTGCTTCAAATTATTTTTAAAAAGAGGATATCAGTTTACAAAAGTTAGAGGCAATCAAGTGTGTAGGGTGACTGAGGAAACAGAGTTGTCATAGTTTTTCCTAAAAAGTATCACACATCGAAGAGTGATGTGTGAGCTGGTTTATTTTCATGACTTAGGATCTAGACTTCTTTCCCTCGACTGAGATCTTTTTCATCTGAAATCTTATCTCAGATGTTTCAACATTTTGAAGATAATTCTGCTATTACAATTGATGTAGATTTTGAGATAATATTACAATTCACAGTTTATCTGATCATGTTTAAAACTCAATTTGATGTCAAAAATGTTGTACTATGACTTCTTTGACTTGACCTAATGTACCTTTTTTGTGAATTGGTTAATTTCTCATTCCATTATGACAATTACATTTTTGTTCCCAAATCAAACTTGTAAATCCATGTTTCATCTTCATGAAATTTCAAGGCCCTACTTATGTGATTTTAATTTTTGTTAACTGTCAAATTAAAAAAAAAAATGAGGAATTTTTTAGAATCTTCATACCACCTTAAATTTTCATAAATTCAGACAGTGTATAATGTAATAAAAATACAGTATTTACAGGTAATACAATAAACATAAGCTCAAAAGATGGTCTGTTGCTTTTTGAGAAAAGATAGTGCAAAATTGAAAACTGCACATTTTTGCTGTTACACTGTTTCATAAAATTGAAAATATTTTCTCTGTTCATGGAAAAATATTTTACATTAGTCTTTATGTAGTAAAGTCTAGGGTGTGGGATGCTGCAAATTCAGTCAGGAATAATTGAAAACTAAGTACTATTATACCATAATTTTTTAAAAAGGTAGTGTCCAGAGCTGAAAGCATGAGCTTTATTTAAAAGTTAGATATCTTGATTTATACCTTAGTCAGCCAAAGTTAATATCATGAGCCATATTTCAGTTAGTTGAGATAATATTGTGATGTATATTCCATCAATTTTCTGATCATACTGTCGTATCATAGAAATTCAGATTGCTTTAAGTTATATTATAAACAGCTGTGTTCTTTGAGAAACTGTTTTGTTGTTATCTTCAGTTTTTGTTTTCTCTTGATGAAAGTCTGAACAAAATTTCTCAAATGAGAATTTTTTTTTTTATACATTTTTGGAAGTATGAAAAAAATTATTAGATTTCCATTTTTGGAAGTTGAAAATACATATTTAATATTAGCTTTTCTTCAAAATGGCAGCTGATTTACTATTTCATCATAAATATCTGTTTTTATTATATATATTTTAAATCTATTATATAGATATATTTTAAATATATAAGTTTCATTTTTTCAAATTAAATTTTTTTCTGTTTTATGTATTTTGTGATTAATAGTTAAATTTATTTTGTCAATTATTTAGATTAATGAAAAAGATTTTCGCTATGTTTAAAATTATAATATTTTTCTGCCACATTTTGGCTCACTTTATTTTGAAATAGTCAAATGTTTGAAAGTTTTATTGACTTTTGTTTACATCAGTTTCCTCAGAATTAATTTCTTTGCAAAATTTGTTGGAAATTTTTATTTGTTTAAAAAATTAATTTAAAACAAAAAAATTATTTTTTCAAGCAATTTTTGAGACGTTGGAAAGGTTTTCTTAGACACTAATAGAGATAGAGAGTTCTGTGATCAATTTTGTTCAGTTTTCAAGTCTGAAACATACAAAACCACTAGACTAATTCCTTAATTTGGGACCAAAAAGTTTCATTTTGGCATAATTTTTCCCTTGAAGCAGAAATTGAGGTGAAATATTTACCTCAGAAAATAAGCATTTCTGGAGATATGTTAGGAACTATTTGTTTATATTAATGTGTAGATCAGCCAAGAGTTGCCTTGGAATTTTAAATCATTATATATAAATATTTAAACTGTAAAATTATGCCCTTGTATAGCTTCCCAAGTCGGCACAGATCTGATCTAAGCGATGGTTGCCTAGCTAGCGCAGGGCTATAACATGCTATTTGTGGAAGACAGTATATATACGGTGTAATAAATTTTACGGTATATACACAGTATAATTTTTTTTTTTAATTTTATTGTAATTTTCTAACATAACTAATTTTTTTATACTAATGTTTATTCCAGTTAATAAAGAAATTCACATCATACATTTTTAAGTTTTTTTTTAATCTTATATTTATATTAAAAAAATGTAAATTCATAACCGAATAAAACAATACATAAATATTTAGCTAACTTATTTTTAAATACTTTAAAAAAATTAAATATAATTATTACCTTGAAATATAGGTATTTCTTGGTTTTCTGTGTTTTTATAATTGTTTTTACTAGCTTGACAATCCTTTTTTCGGTGGAACCTTTACACTTTACGTTATAATGTGTTTCATTATGAATTTTGTAACTAGCATTAGCATAATACAAATAACTAAAGTAAAAAATTACAAAGTTGCCGAATATATAGCACTTCACTCCCTGCTGCATGTTTTCGTCTTCTGACAATTCTGATGAACTGTAGCTTCCCAAATTGACGATGACATGTTCAGTTTGTTGTTCTAGAGGTCCTTGCAGCTTGTGATAATCATCTTCATGTTTTTTAACATGTTTGCAATATTTAATCCAGTCCTTAACTGAGATTTTTGCAAACTTTTTAGGACAAATTTCTATTGTTGCAGCTGTTGTAAATTGTACATTTTTGGCTGCAATCTAGTTCTTCACCTGTGTCCATATCATCTCAATGGGATTCAGATCGGGTTTATATGGGGGTAGGTGTAAAATAGAGAACCCACTTTCCTCCAATATCTTATCTATCTTATATGTTTTCAGATAATTGTATTTTTTTTAACTGTCTTGTACAACTGAACTTTCGTCAAATTTTCATGGAATATTAAGCTGTTAGTCTGAAGTCAGTCAATCAATCAATGATTATTTGTTGATGCTGTATTCAGTGCTCAGCTTTCTTCGGCATTGTGATAACAAGCATTATCTAAAATAACAACACTGTTTATTGGTAAGTTAAGCATTAATTTTTCTCTTTTCCATTTTAAAAACATGTTGCAGTTCATCTGTGAATGATAATCACCTGAGGAAGATTTGGCTTTCCATGTTGTCAAGCAGTTGGGAACAAATCCCATTTTACCACCAACGTGGATAATTATTATCCTTCCTCCTTTTGAAATTGGCACAGCAAAACACTCACATGCATTGAAGGTTGCCAACATTTCTGTTGGCAATGAGAACGTAAAATATAAGTCTAATCGATGTAAACGACTGGTCTTCCTTTAACTTTATATTCTTCACCTTTATTCAAATACAAAAACCATTTGCATTAAATATCTTTTTTTTTTCAATAAGAATTGCCCTGTTATTTCTAATTTTCTTCCATTTGAAGTTCATGGTTAACATGGTCCGTAAGCTACTCTTTTGCCCATTAAATACCCCATCATGTTTTAGTTTTGCGGTAAGCTTCCTTAGAGAAGGCAAGCAGCCCTCGATTAAGTAAAATTTTAACACTTTATATCATATAGCATTCCGATCAAAACTGTTTGAGTTTGTCATTTCCTTTTTGCCTTTTAATCCTTTGCGAGGAGAAGTGAATTTTTTTTTGCGAAACTGTTTCACCAGTAATACAATAAACTGTTTTTTTTTTAGATTCCTGTGGCACACGCAACATGTTCTACATAGTTTTTGGGGTCACTAACAAACATTCAAACTGCAGCTTCTCCTGTCATGTAATTGAAAACGTGTTTAATTTCTTTCCCTTGGCAGTGAATGTCTTTTCCATATAAATTAGATGTAATATGCAAAATAATAAAATCAATTCACTCGCGTAAGAATAGCCGACAAAAATTTACTAATTTAATGCGAATAAGCTAAATTACTTTTAAAATTTCATATAAGACTTCAACTACTTTCAAGAATTGAAACTCAAAGAAAGCTATAATTCGAACAATAACCTTACTCTACGGACACACATAATTAACTGGACAAATTTTAATACATGTTGAATCTCTGATGGCTGGTACTAGACTGACCATCCACATTAGAAAAATTCATTAAATAAGAATAATAAAAAAAGTGAGAATTTATAAAGAGTAACAAAAAAACTGAAAATTTATTTAAAGAGATTTAAATTTTAAAGAGAAACCTGAGTCTTAATATAACTGCCTGCCAAAAATCATATGATTAATGTTATTGTTTGTAATAATTTTATTTATAATATTACGTTTTCACCCCCTCTTGCCGTCAGGTGCTGAAACCTAGCGGTGGCTAGGGTGCCCACAGCAAACTATGTTCTCCAGACCTTCACTCTACTCTACGTCACAAGCTGCTCCCTCGAGCACTGTATGTAGCATCTTTAGCCAGTCTGCACTCATACCTAACCCAAGGCGGTCATTCTTGTTCGGATGGACTCTCTCAATTCTTGTTCGGATGAACATTACTTTTAGTTTTATTTTGCTTATGTTTGCTATCTTTAACGTTAAGTTATAAGTTACAATTGTTATGTTACAAAATTATTTAAAACCGCCAAGATGGCGTACAATTAAACAATCCTTCATTAGTCAACAAGGTGTTGTCTTCATTCATCACCTATGAACACATACAGTCCTCCCTCGCTCTAAAATCTATTGCAACACTGTTAACCAACAGCGTCCCGTCAACGTCGCAGCAAATATAAAAAAATTATATATTTCATATGCAACTGCAAATACAGTATAAATTAGAATGGAATCATTTACAAAAACAAGTTAGTCTTTGAATGAATCAGGAACGGTTTATATAAATAGAAATTTAATGTTTCATTTGAATGTTTAGAATGGCACATCATTCTGTTATTAGTTGAAACACAAAACACAAACCTGAATAAAGAACGTATGACTTGTTGCCTAGCCTAGGTTGTTCACCTCTCCCAAGGGCAAAGAGCAAAGCATAAACACTAGACATCAATCTTGTGCTTGTTTAGCTTGGATATTACACACAGTTTTAAAACTATAAATAACTTTATTTTGGCCTAAACACTAATCAGTAACTGCCGATTAGTCTGCATAATATTTCATAACATATCTATTTCAGTATCTAATAAAGATATAAATTATTAATTTAATAATATATAATCTCAGGATTAAATAAGTTGTTTGAATTACTGTGCCTAAATGCACCTTTCAGTATTCAGAATTTATGCAGCTGGATCATTAATGTCTTTCAATAAATACCTTGTTAGTGTGATCAGTTATAGTTTTATTATATGTAATTTGTAACAGATTTAGATACATTTAGTGTATTTTAATATTATATTATTAGTAACTTATTTTACATTGTTAAGGTTAATTATGATGTACATGTACATTATTTGTATATTTTAAGAAGTATTGTATTAAAGTATTTTATTTAGATTCACATTTAAGTTACATCTTTAACATAAATGAGTTAACTTTAAATACATTTTTTATTGAACTGATTTAACTTTAACTGAATTGAATTTACTATTAATGCATCTTTAACTGTACTGGATTAACTAACATACTATTATAGAAGCAAAATATATATTATAAAACAGCTATTGAACTTTACTAGATTAACATATTTATATGCCTTACATAAGTAAGAAAAAAGAGTTACATAATTCATTTATCCTTAATAAGGAGGACATGAAACTGAACATAAGTAACTAATAAATACAAGACGTGAATTTGTTTACCGTTTGTTAACAGTTGTACCGTATACATACGATCTTTAATCGAATAGTATTATAAACCCTTGCTCTTTAGGCAGCAAGATATACAGCTGTGCTGTTCTTCAGATCTGCACCAATTTGGCTTGGACAAGCTATACCAGGATTCTATTGAGATTAAATGCCGTACTGTGTAGCTCTGATTGGTATCGCCACAAATCTGTTAATATTAACCTAATTTAACAATTAAACTTAGTTAAATTTAAATCACTTAATAAGCAATTCTAAAAATAAACATTTTCTATTACTGAAATTAGAACATAAGCTAAAAGTTAGTTTTTTACTGACTGGATATTCTAAAAAATTACATAAAAATACGTTCCCAGCAATTATTTTGAGTTTAGACCATTAAAACTTTAATAAAATAATCCTTTTATTTATAGAGATTAGTCACATACATTTTTTAATGCCTATTTTTTATTGCGTTATTTTAGAAATTAATGAAGATGATGATGAAACAGTTCAGATGATTAAAGAGCTTCTTGACACACGAATACGGCCTACTGTACAAGAGGATGGTGGTGATATAATTTTTATGGTTTGTGAAGTACCAGATATTGCTAAAATTATAGTGATTATTCTAAACTGTAAGGGTCAGTATGTTATAATTATTAATTATAATTTTCTGAAAATTTAAATAATTCATCAACATACTGACCACTGTGCCAATTAAACTCAACAACAACTTAAACCAAACACAGTAACAGAAAACCTTAAAAAAATAACCAATAGTCGACTGTCATGGGATCCTGCATCATCAGTTGGTAGATAATTCTATATTTACATTAACAAATAACAAAAACAAAAAAGAAATAAAAATTAAAAAATTAGAAAACATAATCTCTAACATCCATAAAATTTATTACAATAAACTTCATTGCCATAGTGGAATGATGTAAATTTAAAACGGCACATAACTGCATTCATAAACGTTGCCAACTGCTGCAACCCATTAAGTTTTTAATTAAAACATCATCTTCAAAAACGATCTGTTGTTTAATCATTTCATACTTTTGTTTAAATTTATATATATATATAATATTTTTCAAATATATTAATTTTTTATTGTTATAAATGCCCAATATTTCTAAATTATTTTTATAACCAGTAATTCTATGCTTACATTGCAACAAATGGTCGGCAATATTAGACATACCTTTCTTTTTGCACTGGAACTTAGTATTCCAGTATGGCAGTGAAGTTGTACTGTTACAAATTTTGTAGTTGTTAGAGTTTATGCTTTCAAAATTTTTTAGGTTTTATTTCTTTTTTTGTTTTGTTACTTGATATAATTATAAAATTGTGTACTCACTGATGGTGCGGGATCCTGTGAAAGTCAACTATTGGTATTAGTTTTTTTATAATTTTTGTTACTATTTTTGGTGGCTCTTGTTTTTTGAGTTTTTATTAGTTCCAATATATTATATCTGAAAAGAGTAAGTAGATCAGTTATCGTAAAAAAAAGTGGAGGAAGAAATCATATAATTTACCCTATTATTATTGTTGGTTTATATGGAGGTGCCCCCATATACTGGTTGGTTTTTGCTGCTATTTAATTAAATGACATTAATTTTTTTACATAATTCCTACACCTTCAGTTTCATAAAGATTCTTAAAAATATTGTAAATTAAAAAAAAAATGTTTAAAACTTGTAAACAAAAAATCAAAACCAACAGATGATTTTTTGACCAAAATCTATAGAATTATAGGTTTATTCAAAACCTTTGAATAAAAATTATTAATGAATAAAGTTGGTTTTATTCTAATTAGTTTTAATCATTGCTTGCTTTTAAAAATTTGATTAATGCTTGTTTTTATTCAAAGAATTTACCATTTAATTTTGTAAATTTTTAAGCATGAAGTGATTTGGTCCAAATGATTTGTATATCATGTAATTATTGAAAAAAAATGAATCTGGAATTAGTAGGAGTTGATTGCATTACATAGCTAAGTATTTAATACAAAAATACTTCCAAATAAAATCTTTGAATAATCTGTAAAAATCCCTTATTAAAGTCACAATGTTTTGGAAAAAAAATTCTGACTAATACACAGGCATGATGAAAAAATCTTTCTCTTTGCTTTTGTTTGTTTCTTACATATTTTTTTTTATAGTGATTTAAAAAATAAAACTTAAAATCTCATATCATACACAGTTTTCATATTAGTTTTTTTATACACATGCTTATTAATATTGTACTTTGTATACATTTCCATTTTATTTTAGTTATTGGAAAAATCTGGAAAGCTGTAACATATAAATTACCTTTTATTTATAAAATTTATCATCATCAATCATTGTAATGCTACTTTTTATGTTCTGGTTTTCTTATAATCCCTCCAGAATTAAGAATTGTCATAAACTACCAATATGTAAATATTGTATTCAATAGCGCTAGCAATGGTTATTCTTCGAATTAATCAGTTTTATAAGTTTGTGTTAATAGTGGTTTCTTTAATCATGTTTTAATTTCACTTTTGATAGTGAATTTAGTTTTTTTGTATTTAGTTTCCTGTTGTGATGAAATGAGTAGCCATAGTTATGTAAATCATCTAGACAACTTTTGTCAATATTTGTGGTTAGTTTGCAATTAAAAAATTACAGATTTTATTAGAAATGTTTATCATGCATACTTTGAAATAAAGTTAAAAATCTGATATAAATATGCTCTGTACTAAGTTTGTTTCGTTTACATGGAGAATTTAAAAAAGGGTCAAAAAGTAAAAGAGAAGAGAAATGATTTTGAGGAAGCAAAAAAATCACTCTGATGATTGTTATTTTTACGGTTTTAATGATAAACGATAGAATTCAAAAAAATAAAATGCTTATACAAAAACCTTACATCCCCATCACAACCTGTTCCACACAGTTCAGAAATGCCAGTGCCTCTTCCTCCCAAAATGGTTAGAAGAACTTTCTGATGTTTCTGATTCAAATACTGATGAACAAAATAATGATCAGAAATTTTGAAGATTATGAAGGCCCTCAGTTGTTCAGTCAATCTGAATTAAATGATCTAAATAGTGATTTAGGATTATCTGTGGATTAAGATTCTGCAGAATCTGAATTCTTCACATTAAAAAAAATAACTTGACAGCAAGAATGTCTATTTGCTTGTACAGAAAGAGAGAAAAGGATTCACTTCCTACTTTTCACAGGAGTATGATTTGGAATACTGAGGATATTGCCAGTTTGATGTACAGTTTGACATTAAGTACAAAGTAGAAGAATATAGGATTTTGCAAAATATCTGAGATTTTTGTTCTTTTGCGTAATGGGAATAACTAACTGTACCTGTTGGTCACTTGTCATGTGTGCACTGAAATAAAAATATGTTAATTTAGAACTGGCACTTATTTAAGTATAAATAATATAACTGTATGGTATGTGGATACTTTAAAATACTGGCTATGCTTCTAGGCCAGCAGGGTGTTTATACTAACTACAAGCCATGCTTGTTTTGTGAATGGGATAGGCAAGGAAGATGTCAACACTAGGTGTAAAAATACTAGCCTTTAAAAAAATCTCTTGTGGCAGGAAGCAAGAGTATTTTGAATGAAAGTCTTATCAACTCAAAAAAATTAATGCTTCTGCTGCTACTCCTTATAAAATTGGTTTTCATGAAGCAGATTGTTAAAGCCTTATAAAAAGAAGAAAATTGCTTTAAGTATTTATGCCTGAAATTTCCTCACTAAAATAAGGCACCGAAAGAAAGCATATTTATGAAGGTCAGATATCCGAAGGCTTATTATGACAGATGAAAATTTCCTGCTTATAATAAATGATGTAGAAAAAATGCTTGGATTGATCTTAAAGGTGTTATTAGCAAATTCTTAAGAAACACCAAGAACCCTGGCTACAAAAACATTGTTGAAAGGATGCTGGATAATTAAAAATATTGAGATGTTCTGAGAGCATAAAAATTTACTTTTTTATGGACATTTAGACATCTTCCCTTAAAATCTTGGGGCAGAGTATGAAGATGAACACTTTCCAAGATATTAAAGAAATAGAAAAAATCACAGGGACACTGGAAT
Organism: Lycorma delicatula; assembly: GCF_047948215.1. Lineage (NCBI taxonomy): Eukaryota > Metazoa > Arthropoda > Insecta > Hemiptera > Fulgoridae > Lycorma > Lycorma delicatula. The sequence goes on along the minus strand of NC_134455.1, from coordinate 343,115,513 downwards.
GTAAGTTTAATGGACGACTATTGTGCTAGATGCTATTTCATGACAATTAGGATTCACTGTTCAAGAGAGTAGGTTAAGTTTAACAGGAAAAAAAAACGTTTACCTTATCACAAAGCTTTCAGATAAGGTAAACAATTGTATATTACTTGAAACAGTAATATTTTCTAACAAATAAATTTAATTAGATAATTTTGATGAAGCAAAATCCGTACATTCTATTTGGATTTTTAATATTTAGTAAATACAATCAAAATGACTTAGCATCGTGAAAACACTGAGTTCATACTTGGATTTAGCACAAAAATAATATGATCAGTAAAATTGTTAAAAGGCTTTCATGAAGTAAAATTTTGCTGGCCTTTGTAATTATTTTCTCATGAAATTATTTACACTTACTCGAATTAATTCATGTTATTATTTTAAGAACTATACATTCAGCAATGGTAGTCTGGATTAATTAGAACTTACTTTAAGAATCTATTGCTTTTATAGATGTAAGTTTATAATGTAGTCTACAAAGATGTTACATTGAGATTTTCTCCCATTATCCTGGCTCCATAAAATAAAAATTTGTTGATGTTTTTGTAGAAGAAATCTTTTTACTGACAGGACAAACTGCTGATTGAACCAATTTAAGCTCTGCTTTGATATTTACATATAACAAGTATTTTTTTTTAAATTTTTGAATGCTCTTGGAGTTTTAGATATGCCTATAACTGACAACTGAAGCTTATGTGTACTGTTGGCATTCGAGCATGGCATGAATGTGATTCGCCATTCAACTACCAGAGGCATTGGCTTTTGCTCTTTGGACAAATGATTTTTTCAGAAGAAACCTTCAAAATAACCCACTCTCATTCACATTACAGATGTGATTGGGGATAAGATTTAGCTCGTGTACAGTTTTTAAAAACTTTTCTTTAAATAGTTCAACAGTTTCTTTGTCACATGAAAGTTTCTTGCCTGTAGTTGTCAGCAAAGGTATTCTGAAATTTTTTTTAAATTTATTGAGCCAGCCTGTATTGGCATGAAAAAAATTGGTTTTCTCTTTAATAAATTTCTCAGAATTGGGGTATGTCAACTACATTCTTGGATGATCCATGCATAAACAGCATCTTCTACTAAGGAGTATTCATCAGTTTTTAAAACTTTTCTATCACTGCCCTTGATATCGCATTACTTGTAACCTTAAACTAGTAACAGTGCCATTGCTGTAGATACCATAGTAATGATTGTAAGCAGCAAACCTCTTTTCCAATTAGTTTTTCCCTCTATCTTCTAGATGTTGGAACATTATGAAACGAAAATTTGTTTGCTTTGCCGACTAGCGGTGTTAGATTATTGGAAGTGTCAGTCTAGTGAAGTGTCAGATTACAGAGAGTCTACTGTACATACTTGCATCTCCCACAGTTGATTTTAGGCAAAACCAGCTTTAATTCCTGACTTGGTTTAATTATAGACTCCGGTCTGGTCTACAAGGGAGAGGCGGACAGACCTCCTACTTCCACTAAGCTCCATCGCAGAGTCCCTCGTGACATTTACTTCACTTACTACCACCATCAAGATGCCGCTGCACCTCACAGCTCACAGTCACCATTCTGCCAACAGCTAACATTCAATAATAATAATCACCACAAATTTTATCTAACCGTGGCTCGTTCCCAACACGCCTACCTCCAGCCAATCAACTGCCCAGGCAGTCCCTAGCCACCCGGGATGCTACTCTACTATACGCCTTTAGCCATCCTGCTCAGGGTGAGGAAACAGAGGAAGTCAGTCACAATAGTCCATTCTCTGCGAGTCTTCCAGTTGACTTACAGATCAAAGAAGGAATCTACTCTCTCAAGTTCCCTAACAACTCTGGTATGTTCAGCCTCATACCAGGGACAAACAGAAAGGACATAGTCCACAGTTTCATTGACCTTACAATCCAGGCACAAGCCCAAATTAAACCTAGCCAAACTATTCCTAAAAGCACCATATTCTGAAAAGAATCGAGTTACGTACCGATTGGGCAGACCCACCTAATTGCTCACAACTCCCTAACATTTGGAAAAATACCATGTGTGTATCAACCAGTTCCACCTAGCTTGCCAAGAGTCAAAATTGGTCTTTGATTTCTCGCATACACTCAGAAGTAAGAAGGTCTCCCCTCTTAGAAACATACTGCTTGCTACGTTCTGCAGTGAGAATGTCAGTTGATTTAATGCCGGTGATTACAGACTGTCTCTCTCAAGACAGTTCTGTAGCCACTGACAACTAATAATAGAAGATGCTGGGCTCACAATAGAATGTCCCTGTAACATTGGAATTGTAAATGATGAGCCCAGATGGACGCAGGATACAACATTATGCCCTCACAGACACCTTTGTAAAGAATACACGTGGTATAATAATTCAACCCCCAATCGGGATGGATGACGCTACAGACATCAAAGAAGGCATCAGTGATCTTCCTTGCAACAAACTGAAGGTAGAAGAAAGCCACAATCGTGATGTCAGCATTGTTGGTGGCGGCTAGGAGGAGAATCCAAGTGGGATGGATCCATTGCAGGGTGACTAAGCATGGAGGAGCCACTGTACTGCAGGTGTTTTGGGTTGGGGCACATGGCAGCCAGATGCAGTAGCCCTGACAGGTTGCCCATGTCATAATTGTGGTGAGGAGGGGCACCAAGCCAAAGTGTGCAAGGCCATGGCGAAATGTTTGAGGTGTGGTGAAGTTGAGCCTTGGATTGGTAGCGCCCTTTGAAACAATAGAAATGCCTAGATTCCTGCAGTTAAATACAAACAGTGTGGCATTACATGACATGTTCCTGGAACTGGGAAGGAGGAAGGGCGCCGACCTTCTGCTGGTGTCCAAGCCTAACCTCAGGAAGATGGCTGGGCAGTGGACAGGCTGAGGAGTGCAGCGATCTGCAGGGGCAGTATGCTGCTAACTACGGTTGGAGAGGAAGGGGTTCATGTGGGTTGAGCTCTCAGATGTGGTCTTCTTGGTGTACATTTCACCAAACTCCGGCTTGGACAAATATGAACAGTGCTTGAAGGATCTGGTCGATGTGATTCACACCCTCCAGAAAGATGTAGTTGTGGGCGGGGATTTAAATGCAAATAACGTGACATGGGGAGGCCATGTTACGGATCTTGGAGGAGTACATAGCCGAGTTGGGTCTGGTGGTACTCAGTAATTGGACAGAGCCTACCCTTGTGAGGTACAATGGATGCTCATTTGTGGATGTCACAATTGTCTCACCGGGGTTGGCAGACAAGATGGTGTTGGGAGGGGCTCATGGAATAGGATCGTTGAGTGAGCATCTCTTCATTTGGTTTGAGGTAGGGGGTTAGTGGATGCTGTAGAGAGGTGGCTGACAACAGGAAACTATGCTTAAGAGTGGGTGTGGTCATGCTCAAGAAGTTGGTGAAAGTGTGCCTTGGTCATCTGGAAAATATCTCCCCCAGCAGCACATCAAGTGTTGGCAGCCTTTAACCAAATCCTCCTGGACGGTTGTTTGCTACCAGAATGGAAGGAGGTCAGGTTAGTGTTGCTGAGGAAAAGTGGTGGAGAGGTTGGAGGGTCAGCTGATACTGACCTCTTTGCCTTTTGACCTGCTTCAGCAAGCTCTTTGAGAGGCTGTTGGTGGAGTGGCTTCGAGATGAGGTTGAATGGAAGGGGTCTCAGTGAACATCAATACGGGTTCAAAGAGGGTGGAAAACGGAGGACACCATAGCTAGGGTGATGGGAATTGTTGACAAGGCCACAGCGGGTTCTTAGAGGATGAGGTGCATCCTGGCAGTGGTGATATTGAATGTCTGGAACACATTAAACTCATTGCCGTTCAGGTGCATCATGGACGAGTTGATATGGGGAATCTACCTGTATCTGGTGCGAGTCCTCCAGTACTATTTTACCAGCAGGAGGATACTGGGCCATGCAGACGTGAAGGTGGCTACGGCCAGTTTGAAGTGTGGTGTCCTATAAGGTTTGGTAATTGGACCAACTCTGGGGAGTTGTTCCAACATATGATGTCATCCTAAGGTTGAGGTACCTGGAGAGAGTCTTAGTGACCGGCTTTGTTGATGACGTCTCAATGGTAATAGTTGCCAGAACAGAAGAGAAAATAACCAGGAAAGGTGAATGGGCCATTCTACTTTTCGACATCTGGTTGGCAAGCTACAGTCTTATTCTCGCGGCGGAGAATACAAAGCTGCTGTTGATGGCCAGGAGAAGGTGACTCACCCCAACAGGCTTCAGGTAAAGGGGGTCATCATCAAGCCGGTCAGTAGAGCCTGGGAATATGGCTCGACAGCCAGAGAGTCTTTCAGGACCACATTAGGGGGGCAGTTGGCAAAGCATATAGAACAGTGTTTCCTGTTTCCAGACTGTTGCAAGGCTGGTGCGTTGAGCTCATCATAGAGAAGGATGCTGGTGGTAGTGGATCAGTCTGTCAACTTGTATGCCGTGCCAGTGTGAAGGAGGGTGCTGAGCAGGAAAGTGGCCATTAGGAGGCTAGAGGGGGTGCAGCATCGACTAGCAACTAATGTTGCACGTTTGAGTTAACCCAATTTGTATTGCGGCATGGTAGCTTTAACAGCACTACCTATGTGGCAGAAGGAGGTGGTTGTCTGAAATCTGTCAGTACTGTGGAGAGTGGGACACCGCAGAACATACTGTTTTCCTGTGCCCAAGGTGTGAGGGAGACAGGAGAGTGACGCAGGTGCTGTTGGGGGAGCTACAGCAGACAACATAGTGGAGACTCCATGTGAGCTAAACTGGAAAATGGAGATAGGGAGCATCATTTGGAAAAAGACACTGGAAGAAGTGGAAGATAGGTCGATAAGGGATTGTTAGCATTAGGACAGCTGACAGCTCTGTTCAGCAGGGGTGGGAGACTCTGGTGTCTCGCTTTCAGTGATTGAACAGGGACTCTTGGGGTCCTTAGGTGGGCAAAAGAAGAGACCGAGACCCGGTCTGGGGGGCCTCGGATTAGAGGCAGGTGCTAAAAGTAGTATTGTTAATTTTTTAAATTTGCTTCTACTTCCTTGTACGAAGTAAAGGATACATTATGATGGTGAAAAATTTAAGTTTCAAGATTTAAACTGAAATATCCTTTTTGACCATCCCTGAATCCATTTTGATTAGTTTTGGCAAGACGTCTGTACGTATGTATGATGTATCTTGCATAACTAAGAAACAATTAGCCATAGCATGTTGAAATTTTGGATTTAGGACTGCTGTGGCATCTATTTGTGCACCTCCCCTTTTGATTACAATCAACTGGACCAAAAGTGTCCAAACAAGTCCAACATCCAAAAAATTTGGATTTTGGACTTTTTCTTAACTGCAATAAAAAGCTCTCATTGAGAGCTTTTCAACAATATATCATAAATGGTACTTATTTTCATTGGGTCCAGAGTTATAGACAAATAAATTTTAATTAATGAAATATTTGAATCTTACAAGGGAAGGCTCATTAGGGCGAATCAGATTTCATTTCATTTTTTAACTTTTTTTTTAAAAGAAATACATTGATTTATTAATAATTATTAACCTCTGATTATATAAAATTTTTTACAATAAATAATAATTCAATAACATTAAAAAAAAATTGAGAAAAATCAGAAGTTATTAAGAAATAAAATTTTATGTACTTTCATTTAAAAAAATATGTGTATATATAATTTAATAGCCGTACAAGTAAGTCATGTGGTGTCCACATCAGATTTTTTGTATATATTGTCAATTAAAGAGTCACTATAACCATTATGATAGCAATTTGTTTTTTTATGTCTATTTCTTTCTTTAATTTATTTTAATTTTATTTTGTATAATTAATCGCTCTATTAATCATGTTAGTATATGTATTAATTTTATGTGACCAAGGATGATTTGAATATCTATGTATTGTGGTTTTATTGGTTGTAGGTTTCCACTGTACTGATTTTATAATTGATTAATTTTGATACAACCATATAAATAATTTCATTTTATATTTATCGATTTCAAAGATAAATTTCAAACCATTATAATATGAATTTAGTTTATTCAAAATTATTAGATATTCATTGTATATAACGGGGCTATAAACAACAAAACTATTATCGACATATCGAGTCCATATAGGACACTCTTGAGTGTGAATAATGCCATAAATAATTTTATTTTCAAAATCCTATAAATAAATTTCAGACGTGATGGCTGACAAAGGAAAACCCAACAGTAAGGTATTTTCTTGAGTATAATATTTGTCAGTAAATTTAAAGTAGTTTTGTTGGCATATATTTCTAATTATAGTAATAATATTATTAAAAAACAAAGGGTCTTCGTGATTGTATATTAATTTATTTTTTATGTGAATTATTTTTGTCTGTGGGTATGTTAGGATACATATTAGTAATACTGTAGAAATCCATCCTAGTTTTTTTCCAATTATTAAGTGTTAATTTATTCACAAATTCAAATCCATTTTTTATATTATAATTGTAATATAAATTTATACTTTTAAAAATTTATTAGTGGGGTCATTTATTTCTTTGAAATTACTTTATAATATGTATTGTTTCATCAAATTATTATAGTTTAATGCAATTATTTTTCAAATGGTAAATTACTTTTTTATTATTATTAAAAATTGGTTTGCGAGTTAAATTTTCACATTTCATGAATTTTACTACTAATGATATTATGTAATTGTCCTTTGTCATTAGGATTTACTTTATTAATATTTATTTTAGAATCAACTAATATATTTTTAATAATATTATTCTTATCACTATCATTCAGATTAAATTTAAATGCATTAACCATCAGTAGTAAAGTAACATTAGAGTAAATGAAGAACAGAAACACAAAAATTGAACATGAGAACAAAAGAGTGATTATATGACAACTATGTGACTAATTAATTATAAGGTGACTAACATATGAGTAATGTTTATAGTGATGTATATAGATATGGCCAAGTTGTGAATTGGCACTGATACATGGGATGTGACTTGTAACTCTACTTTTATATCGTTTGGTATTTTATTCTTTATGCGTTTCTGGAGAAATACTTCTAATTTATGCAACATCTAATATATGAAAGCATTATTAAAGTAAATCCATTTTGGCTTATAATTTGAAAAACTGAAATTTATCATTATTTAAATAGAAGTTATTAAAACATACTCGTTCTCTCTAACCATCTAAGTTGCACAGTCACACTATCCAGTTATGATATGAAGAATTGGTGGCCTCAAAATTAAAATTGTTATATCTTAATTCTTTCACAAGTTATAATAGAACAATTTTGAAATAAAAAATTTAATGCAACTAATTTATGTTAAAGTTATGAAATTCACTTCAGAAGTATGTAAGAGTGGCAAATAGCCTCTTTTCTTATATTTACTTCACTAGAGGTTTCTAGTGTTTTATATAGTCACTACATATACAGATTATTTATTATTTTTTTTTTTTTGTGTTGGAATTAGTTTAATTTGATTATATTGTACCCTTGTAATAAATTTTTCCTTTTCCCAGGGTTTTGAAGGTGGTATTGTAAAACTAAAAATGCAGGGATCATGCACTAGCTGTCCTAGCTCAGTTGTAACGCTTAAGAATGGAGTACAAAATATGCTTCAGTTTTATATACCAGAGGTAAGTATCTACTATACATACTAATTTATCATTGTTTTGATTACTAATTCAGCTACTGTATGTAAATATTAGAAACAAAACAACTGGGTTTACAGAAGTAAACAGTAACTTGAGCCAGTGAATGATCTGGCCAACATACTTCCATATACTTCATTATCACTATCCATCTTCTTTCAAGTAACTACTCAAAAAGTATCCAACAAAGAGATGATAATGTGATGGAGCCCCATCTTCTTGCAAAATTGGCTGATTTTCTTCACATTACTATTGCATAAGGGTGAATCAAATTTAAACGGTAATTTTGCTATTGTATGCAGCAAGCAGTTCTGAGTTGGAAACGGAATGGGGGTTAATGTTCGGTGTGTAGAGAGGGGGAACCAGCTCGGTTAGCTCCTCTGCTCTGTTCTGTCGTCAGTAGAGCCATGAGTGTGCAAGAGGTTCTGTCATCTGTTGCACAATGTATAATCATAAATTTTTGTACTAATGAAGGCATTAAACCTGCGGAAATTTTAACTCGTTTAAAGGTACAGTTTGGGGATGCTACACTGTTCTAGTACCAAGTGTATACATGGGCCAGACAATTTAAGGGCAAGAAAGTGTAGAAAATGAAAGTCGTGATGATCACCCAAGGTCAAATCTCACAGCTGGCAACATCCGTGCCATTAGAGAGTATATCAAAGATGACCACCCGTTTACTATTGAAGAAATTGCATCAGCTATGGGAGTGCTCAATCCATTATCACTGATCATCTTGGCTTTAGAAAAATTAGTGCTCAATGGGTTCCGAGGTTGTTGATCGAAAATTAAAAACAGGTCAGGTTGGAAATCTGTGAGAGACTTCTGAATTGATTTCAGCAAGAACAATTTTTGAGGCGCATCATCACATGGGATGAGACATGGGCCCATCATTACACTCTGGAGTCAAAAATTGCGAGTAAGGAGTGTCAAAGGAAGGATGAGGGTTGTCCAGTGAAGGCCAAAACCCATCTGTCAGCCGGAAAAGTTCTTGCAATGATTTTTTTTGACTCAAGGGGTGTTTTACTCATTGATTTCCTCCACAATTGACGAACGGTGAATGTGGATTACTATTGCCAGCTGCTACAGTCAACAAAAAGCCACCTACTGAAACAAAAGACGAAGTATGCCCATCAGAGATGTCATCCTTCTCCTTGCATTAGGCCCCACACTGTGATTTTGACAAGGGATAAATTGGAAAAAATGCACTGGGAAACCCTCGACCATCTTTCTTACAGTCCAGATTTGTCCCTTTGTGACTATTTTTTGTTTGCATCTTTGAAAGAATCGCTTGGAGGGGAATGATTCGAAAATAAGTGATGAGTGCAAGCGCAATTGGTTGACAACTCTTTCCCAAACGTTTTATGAACAAGGAATATTCAACCTTCCAAATTGCTGGCAAAAGTGTGTAGATCATGCAGTAGGCTATATAGAGAAACGATGGAAGTATGAATTGTTTATATTATTAATCAATAAATTTATAAAAAAAAAAAAACCACCATTTATATTTGATTCACCCTGTTAATTGCTGGAACAATATCTTCCCTTAACATGCCATAATATTTGAACTTATTTATTCACAAGTTAATAAAAAGTGATCCAGTGATATAAATCCCCATAAATTCCTACCTAATCATTTAGTGTTTATGGATACTGAGTAATTATGAAACCCCAACAGGAGTCTTTTTTTTTTTTAGACTTTGGGGGTTGGTGTCCCCATGGCCCTAGCCTTGGCGCTTTTCTTCCCATTACACACAATGCTGCAGAACACTTTGTACATACACTACACCAAAAACATTACTTGAATTACTACATACACACACAGCAACACAACACCTTATACTGTTTCTCCTTATACATACATTCACCAAGGTGAAAACTATCATGCCAATGGGTGGATGGCTCTACTTAATGAGTCTCAGATGATGTCCTCTGGGCACCAGGGTAAACCCAGTTGTATGCAGCCTTAGTTACAGTACATGTGCACTCTGCTGGAGTGGTCCGTTATATCGCCAGTACTCATGGAAACTGAATGTCAATTTCACTTAAAAATTCTTCGGTGATTGTTGGTCCACTTGAAAATACCAACAAACCCAGGAATTACAAGGGACTTTGGTCAACATTGTCAGTTGAAGATTTAGCTAGTGGTGAGGAGTCAAGAAACGTTACAGAGATGGTTAAATTTTCCTGTATAAGGTTTCTTTTAGTGAGATACAGCGAGGAAGGTAAAGTTTCTCCCTTCCTGAAGAATAAGTGTATTGTAAGAGCTTACAGTTCTTCAAAACCTACTAAAATGTTAAAATTAAAGTGGCAACTTGCTTATTGCAGTAAATAATGAGGTAAAATGCCGAAAACTGCTAGCCCTTAAATATATAGAGAAAGACTAAGTGTTATCTGAGCCCAATAAGATGCTGAATTTCAGCAAGGCCTGACGTGGAGTTATTTGAAATGAGTTTTCACCACAGTCAGTCACATCAGTGTAGAGGATTATGAGAAGGAAGAGTAGTTTTGATATAGCAGCATCCTTGCTAATTGTAATGTTTAGAAATTCAACTGTTCCTGACAATAAAAGTAGGTTACCTCAGTATTCGTATATGATCAAATATACCTATTCCATATACTGCTTCCAGTGTCAGGGTTTTCACCTCAACAAAGATGGTTGCACAAAAGAACAAATTTGTGTGCCTTGTGGCTGTATGGGACATGACATCACATGTGCTGATGTAGAAAAATGTGCAAATTGTAAAGGTCCACACTCAGCAAGGACTCAGATTCACTCCATTTCTTTGTATTTAATAGATTTCATTTTTTTATTTTCTTCCTCTTTGTAGTCCCCTAAAAATAAGGGAGGGTAAGTAAAAAGAAATTTAGCCTAGTAAGTTTTACCAAAATATAAATTTTTCATCTTTAATCAATAAAAAGCTAAGAGGAAAAAACTTTTTGAACACTTGCATAATAAATTAACACACTACATAAAATCTAAAACAATAATGGATAAATTAAAAGTCGTTATTAAGTTTTTGCAATGAAATTACTGTTTTATTGAAGAATATGTAATGGATGATTAAACAAATGATTTCATTATGAGTGCTGTTGGTATTTCTTGCTAAATAACATAGAAATTATTATTAGATATTCCACAATGACATAAATCAAAAATATTATGTATAAGTAGTATAAATTAATTATAATTGTACATTATAATTTTATTTATATATTAATTGTAATTATAAATATATAAGTAATATGTAGTGCATATGTATATACAAGGTTTGTTAAAAAAAGATTGAACATTTTTAATTACACACCATCTGAAATATTTAATGATGTGCAGTTGTTAGCATTGTGTTCTGCATAACCTCCTCTGTAACCACATGTTCCTGGATGTTTGTTGATATTTCGTTTAGTTCTCGTGTTATTGTTATTTGAGTGCAACATGTTTAAGTGTTAGTAGCAATTTTTGTAATGTGTGTTTGTCAGGAGCAATGATACAATATAAAATTTTGCGTGAAACATGGGAAGTTTCAAGTTTTGAAACGAGCTTATGGAGATGATGCTCTGGGTCGTACGCTATGCTGTAAATGGTTTTCATGATTTAAAAGTGGTCGTTGGTCAATTGATGATGACCCCCGACCAAGAAGGCCTTTGACTTCAACTGCCGACACACATGTTCAGAAAATCAATGATCAGGTCGTGCAAATCACCATTGGCTATCAGAGAACTTGCAGAAAGGGTTAGCATCTCGATTGGATCATGCCATGGCATTTTGACTGTAAAATTGAACATGCATTGAGTTGCAGCAAAGTTTGTTCCTTGTTTGATGACCAAACAGCAGAAAGAATATCGAGGAGTGGACAGTTGCCACAACTCCTTGAACAAGGTGATGACGTTGAAACATTCATGCAAAGGATTGTAACAGGAGATGAAAGCTGAGTTTACGGCTATGACTTTGAGATAAAAGTTCAATCATCAAAAAATTGCACATTACAAAAATCACTAACACTTGTTGCACTAACATGTTGCACTCAAATAACAGTAACACAAAAACTAAATGAGATATCAAAAATCCAAGCACATGTGGTTACAGGAGAGGTTATGCAGAACACAATGCTGCCAACTGCATGTCACTAAATATCGTTGGTGTGTAATTAAAAACGTTCGTTCTTTTTTTGAACAAACCTCGTTTGTATAAGTAAACTGAATATGTATATTTTTTGTACTGCATTAATATTAAGATTATTTTAGAAATTGTCTTCTACCACAAATGTTTGTTGTAACATGACTAGGTGTATAAATAAATAAATAGTACATTTTTTGTTTAGAATTGTGTTTGAGTAAATTAACAGTTTTATAAAATTTAAGCAGATTTACTTGGGGTTTTCTTATTATACTGCATTTTATCCACTGATGCTTTCTGATGGTGTCACAGGTCTAACCCCAGCACTCTTTCTCCAAATTGTCAAGTCTGTGTGAGTATGTGTATTCACACAAATGTAACTCTCTTTGCATAGAAAATGTTAGTAAATTTTCCAGCATGATGTTTCTTAAAATTTTATTTTAAGAAAGAATTTAATAACAAATGAATCACGCTGCTATTTATTTAACTTTTAGGTTTTAACAAATATATCGTCTGTCGACGTATAAAAAAACCATAAAACAAAATACATAACCCAATTTAATTTAATTTTAAATTTAGATCAGAATTTATAATGATTACAGTTTTAATCATCAGTATACATGTTCTGTCAAAAAAGTATTGGAAATTTGTATTTTAAAAGGACCGTGCTAATGATTTTTTTTTTAAATTCTTCTATCCATAAGATGGTAGCACTGTACTTAATTACAATGCCCAAAATGAACATGACCTGTCTACCAGTTTGTTTAAAGCGGCTGGTTGAATCAGTCCATTTCAGTAGTGCATCATGATTTTTACAATGAACAAAATTATTGACCAAAGAGTTTGCCTTAAATTTTTACCATCATCATCGATAATTTAAGCGTTTGGTCACAATTTCATATACAACATTTCTTGAAATGTTAGGAAACTCTTCAGATAGTGAAGAAATTGTAAAGCTTCTTCTGTTCTCTCTCACTTTTTCATCAACTTTCTGCACCAAATCTTCAGTAATGACAGAAGGTCGTCCATTCCATTCCTCATCATGAACATTCTGGCAGCCATCTTTAAAAGCTGTAACCCATTTTCATACCATTCTATCACTCATAATGTTTTCTTCATACACTTCACTGATGATGAATTTCAGCTGCTTTCATGTCTTTAGCACTAAGAAAACAATTCACACCATACATTTCACAGTCGGCAAGATTCTTGATCAGTGGAGGCATTTTAAATATAAACACAGTTGAATATTTCCATAATGGCGTCTGTAGATTGCCAACAGGTGCAGTTACACAGTGCACATGTGTGGAATGCTGACCGCAGCGTAGCAGCTGCGGAATTTCAAAATGGTACTTACTTTAAAAACATGTCTTGTATAATGATAAAACAAATGGCTCCTCCAACTTTCACAACAATTTTATAAGTTTTGGATATTAATGTTTGACCTGAACAAGGATCATCATCCCGTTGAACTTTGGTTATCCTTGAGTTGTTTCAATCATTCTTACATTTGAGTCTGTCTTAAAACCTCATTCTCAAATGCTCAAATGCTGATGCAGCTGTTTGTTGATGTATTACCAAATGCTAATATTTTAACATTTCAAACATCTCTGAAAAGGATCTCCCCAATTTAACATAAAATTTCATGAAAGTTTGTTGATTGTGAAAATCACTTATTTTAAATATAATAAAAATTGCTGGGAACATGTAACACTTTTGAAACTAACTAGTGTACTATGATGACTAAGCAGAGTATTGCATTGGAGTTTTCATTGAGCTACTTTCTAATGCTACCATTAAATTGCAGCATGATATACATTCTGTTTGTTAGTAGCGCTGTCTACCAAATTAATTAAAAAATTTGGGAATATAATAAAATGTGTGAATACACAAATGAAATGTTTTATAAGTCATTTGAGATATGTAATGTAATATGTGAAAAAACCAAGAAGCATAAATTATTAAAATGATAAATCTTGTGAATTAAACAGAAGAGACTGTGGTTTTGGACTTTACCTATTGCATTTAATCTCTAAACTAGCCTTAAAAAAATTACTAATGCAGGACCAATTATGTCATTGCATGTTATTTTGTCATGTGCATGTCAGGTTTCATTGAATAACTGGTATAATATATACAAATTTCAGATGTCCCACATACCTAATTTTCCAATAAATCTATAAAATCATCAAGATTGGTAGAACACTTGAAAAATTTATTTCAAGTGTTTTTAGATACTTGAAATATATTTCAAGTGTCACACTTTATATTTCACCACTTGAAATAATTGTATTATTTCAAGTGGTGTTATTTCAACACCACTTGAAATAACACAAAGACCACCACAAATGACTACCACACAAAGACAATTCTCAAAGACTGATCTGTCTAACATCCATCATTGTCCGATGTATTTTATTCTGTACAACAGAACAGAAAATGATGGGCTATGATCATCTTGCAACACTTTGCTGATTAGCATCAAATCAGGAAAATCACATAGTATTTGTGAAGAGTTAATCTTGTCAGTTATATTGTGTTGCACCTGTTGTAACTGCCATGACCAAGCAGATTCTTAAATTTGACGAGTTGGTGATGGATGTTGAAGAAATAATTAATTTTTTATTTATTTATATGTATAATCTGTTCAAAGAAATAGACAAACTTTTTCTAAAAAATAATTTTATTGAATATTTGCACCATTATACAATTAACATACTTCAAAGTACTCTCCTACCATTGTACCCACTTTTTCCAACATCCCTTCTATTTCAAGAAGAAGCTCTGGAATGAACCTTTTAAAATAACTTTCAGGGCATTTTGTAAATTTTTTCATGGACTCTGATGATGTCTTAAATTTTATTCTTTTTGACAGCAATTTTAATTTGGGGATTAAGAAAGTAGTTAGCATCTACTGTATACAGTGATGCAACTACATGACTTCCTTGTATGCCTATTAAATTACATATACACATTTTTGCTGCACTTCATTTAAACCTATTTCATTTGAAATTGAGATACAATCCTCCATATCTTTAATAAAATGGACAGTTACACAATTGCTGAAATATTCATTTTTATTAACATCAAATATTTATACAGTTATTAATTCAACAGTCTTACAGTCTATTAGGATAGAGTAAAAGTCCCTTTATTACTCATATTACTAGTTCAGTATTATTAGTATCTTCATGAGTTGTTGATTAACAAAAGTTTCCGATTTCTGGTATCATTTAAATAAAAGTTAATAATTAAACTATTATGTTTAGTGAACTCCTGTATACTGGTTACAAATGTTTGTAACCTAAATAAATATTTGTAATGTGGAACAAATTACATCGTAAAACATTCAGTTTTTATTATTGGATTATTTGATAAATAATAAAAAAAAACAGTCATACAGGAAAAAGAAAGATAACATGAAGAAATATATATCAAAAAAAATGACAAGAAGATAGATATGAAGAGGAAGAAAATGTTACTAACAAGGGAAGAATAAAAAAATTAAGATGATAAATGTAAAGAGGAAGAGAATGTTAAAACCAAAGAAAGAATAAAAAAATTAAGATAGGATGATGGATATAAAGAGAGAGAAAATTTGAAAACTAGAGAACATGTACACAAATTAAGATCAGAAGAATTATATCAAACCAAAAGCGATTAAAAGATTGGCATCAAAAAACAAATAAACAAAATGATGATCAACTCTGACTTAGGGAGAATATTGTCCGATAATATCAGAGGAGTAATGAACTAAAAGATAAGAATTTTTTGCAATTTATTAAAGACCGGGCATGCATGCCTCAGTGTATATGTTCTTGTGAGGGTCTATTTTTCAGTCACTGTAGTTAACTTTAATGTAGGTAAAGTTAAACGGAAATTCCAGAATAATTAATTAAAATTAAACTAGAAAATCCAAAAATAACATAATTCTAATTATAAATTTTCAATTAATATTAAATAATTACATGTTGCACCAAATCTATTACATGCACACATATGTAATAATGCCTATTAAATTACACATACACATTTTTAAAAGTACATAAAATTTTATTTCACTAATAACTTCTGATTTTTTTAAATATTTTTTTTGTATTATTGAATTATTATTTATTGTAAAAATTTTTTACAGTCACAAGTTAATAATTATTAATAAGTCAATATATTTAAATAAAAAAAAAAATTAAAAAAAAAAGGAGAGAAGTCTGATTCAAACTGATGTGCCTTCCCCTAAGATCCAAATATTTAATTAATTAAAGGTATATTTGGCTATAACTTTTGGAACCAATGAAAATAAATACCAGTTATGATATATCATTGAAAAGCTCTCAATGAGGGCTTATTGCTTCAGTTAAGAAAAAGTCTAAAATCCAAATATTTGGGGATTTGGCAGTTTCTTTGAACAGTTTTGATTCAGTTGATTGCAGTCAAAAGGGGAGGTGCACAACTAGATGTTACAGCAGTCTTAAATCCAAAATTTCAACATCCTATGGCTTATCATTTTTGAGTTATGCGAGCGAGATATGTACATACATACGTACGTATGTATAGTTATCATGCTGAAACTAGTCAAAATGGATATTTACATTGAAATCTGAAAACCGAAATTTTCCACGATCACAATACTTCCTTTACTTTGTACAAGGAAGTAAAAACAGCTATATTATTTTTTAACAGATCTCATTTTGGTATTATTATTTTAAAGAGTATAACTTTTTTTTCTCTTTTAATATTGTGAATTAATTCATTCCATTTTGTATGTTTAAATTGACATTTATTAGTTTGTTTGTATTCTTTATATTAAACCACTTTCAGTTGGTGTATTTTATTGAAATTAAATCTTCATTTTACACCACACTTATCATCTAATACTAGTTGTCTCATGAAGAAATTGAAATAATTCCAGGATGTATTTTATTAGAAATTACACCTTTTCATAGATTTTGCCCCCAAAAGTACAGAATTTATATTTACATTAACACATTTTCAGGTTGTAGCTGTGGAGCAAGTGGAAGATGAAATGGAAATAATGACTAAGGCAGAATTCCTTAAACTAGAAAAAAAACTGAAAGAAAAAGAGAATGAATCGAAGACTTAATTCAGGTATGTTGTGATGAGGAGAATTTTTTATGATTATAATTAATTTTGTGAGTGTAGTTGTATCTATTTTGTGTTTATTCAGATTACCATTTGAATAATTTCACAAGTACATGTAGTAGTAATATGTGTGAAGGTTAATAAAGATAAGATCCCATTAGAATCATGTCATTTTTAGCAATAAATAAACTAAGTTTGCTATGATTTTACATTTGAAAAAATCCTTATGTTGATCATTCCATAAGTTTTGTGTCTTGAAACTAAGGCAGCAGGCGCATTGAATTTAGTTGTTTCAGTTATTTTAAATGTAAAAATTTAAAAGACTAAATAAGAAGTTCATATTGATGATGAACATTTAAACTGTCGCCTTGTTTTATATAAATTTTTTTACATCAAATGTTTTTCTTTATTTGACATATTCTGTTTGTTTATTTAACACATTTGATTCGTTTCTAGTTAATTCTGTTTGTAGTGTTTTTTCCATCCTAACAAAGTCTTATCATGCTGTGTGTAGACTACACCACTAAGCAAAAAAAGGATATGTTTTACTATTATTGTATTCTGGATTAATTTCTAGCATATAAACTCTTGTAGTTTGTAACAATTTATTACAACAATATGTAGTAATAAATGTTATTGTTTATTACAACAATATGTTTTCATGTGTTACTTGCTGTCCTCTACATAAGCAAACAGCTACAACTACATAAGCCCAGTACAAACAACTTCTAACTTTGTTTTTCTCGATATATAAATAATTATTATTACTTTATTTTCCCAATAAACAATTTATGTTGTAATACTTTATAACAAAAGCAGTAAACATATGTTGAGTATATGTTCACTGTATACTTTCTAAACATAAATAGATATATTGAATTTACATTACTAAGTAATAACAATGAAACAAGATTTTTTTGTACTACCTTATGCTGTGGGTAGTGAAGCAAGATGAAATTGTTTGCTTGGAGTAATTGTTAAACACTAAAGATTGAATTACTCAGAAAAAGAGAGAAATGATTCCTATAATGGGGCAACAGTATTCTTTTAGTAGATAATGTGGCAGTAACTAATTATTATGTGATGCAGCTTGAACAAACTTTAAGCTTTATGGCAGTAAAATATGGACAATTGAAAAAATAACAGGGAGGAAAAGAACAAAGACCTTTGAAATTTTGGTGTTATAGGAAGATGATGAAAATTAAATGGATTAATAAAATACAAAATGGAGAGATCATAATACAAATAAGAGATCCAGCTATCTTTCGTAAGTATTTAAGAAATTGATAGAAACTGCTATAGGATAAATTTTACATTTACTTAAAAAAAAAAATTGAATAGTATGCATAATAATGCGATATTGTAAAAAGTATGCATTTAGTGCAAAGATAGTTGATATTCTGAGTAGTATTTTAGAGATAGTTCATTGCTAAATCATAATTTCTTTAATGTTTAAAAGTGATTAATAATATAAATAATGATAATATTATTTTCAGGATATGACGTACATGAAATGTGACCTGTGAAAAATATGTTTTTCAGTTGCTGTAAGGTATATATTTTGTTAAACATTTGTTTAAGATGATATTTCATTATTTGTATTAATTTATATATTCATTGTAGTATATAGAACAGATTATGTATATAATTTTGTTTGTAACATCTGTATTTCTTATATACCAGCACTTTTGAAAATTGTGTATTCTGCTTTAATAAAAACGAAACAGTTGATTATTTTATTTAAATATTTTTTTCTTTTTGAATATAATAGTTCCTAATAACATTGAGTTTACCCATTTACTTAGATGCATTTAGAGCTTCAACTTTGAGCCATTTATCTAATCTGATCTGAAATCCCATACAGCTCAGTAAAGAGGGAGTAGGGCACATATTAACCTAACCATGAATACCATGTATTTCAAAATGAATATTGGGCTTTTAAAATTATTTAATATTTATTAGGTTTTACATACATTAAAAAATTATACATAAAATGAAAGGGCAACTCAAACAATTTTTTCTGTTCAATGTGAGCGTTCATATATTTGTTACACGTCACACACCCAGCCAATAGGAGAGTTCATCCCATACCTTAATCATCAAGTCTAAAGTAATTAATGCGACAGCTGCTTCAATCTTATATCTCAGGTTGGGCAGGTCAGCTGTTAACAGTGGCACATACACTTGATCCATTATAAAGCTCCCAAAGAAGAAAATCGCACAGGATCAGATCAGGCAACCATGGAAGCCATGGCAAACAAGTCCTTTCATCTAGTCCCCAGCGACCAATCCAGGAGTTGGGAAAAATTTCATTCAACCAATCATCTACAGCGTTATGCCAGTGAGGAGATGCACCATCTTATTGCCAAATAAAGTTCTATGGTTCGTATTGCAGTTGAGAAAAGAGCCATAATTGTTGTAGCATATCAAGATAGTTCATTCCAGACATACTTGCTTCTGCAAAAAAGAATGGCTATAAACTTGCCATAGGGATACATTACAATAAACATTTTGTTTTGGGGAGTCTCGTTCACACTGCAATATTTTGTGAAGATTTTCTGATCCCCAGATATGCACAATATGAGGGTTTACTTTTCCACTAACATGAAATTTTGAGTAATCATTGAACATGACATGATAAATAAAGTTTTCATCTAGATAATGCATCATTTCATTTGCAAAGCTAGCACGCCAACCATAATCTATAGGCTTCAGAGCATTTAACAACTGTAAACAATATGGACGCAGTTATAAGCATTTCCTTAAAACTCTTCTCACAGATGTCACTAGAATTGCTAATTCACAGGTAGCCTTCCTAACAGATTTCCTTGGACTACACACAAAAGGATCTTTTACACTTTCAACATTGTCTTCAGACATCCTCGGTCATCCTGTACTCTCCCTTTATAAATGCAGCCAGTGGTTTCAAATTGTTTATACCACCTATGAATGTTATTGTCACTAAGGTGATCACAATGGAACTTTAAATGAAACGCATGTTAAATAGTAATTACAGATTCACACTTTGCAAACTGCAAATCACAGAATGCTTTTTTTTATAATCACCTACTTTGCTACTAGTGCTTTCAAGCGGAAAGTACAGGAAACAGTGTATAGCTTGTGTACAGCTAAAACTGTTTGACTTGCTCTTTCATTTCTTGTATAATTAATCAGTATATGTGAAATCTCGAGAAATGTTATATATTATTATTATTTGTCTAGCTTTAAAACATCAATATTCATTTGACACACAGTATATGGAAATTTTATGACAAAAGTAACTAACTTTTGATATATTTTTGACAGCTAAAAAAAAATGACCATATGATAAGTATTAAACAGTTGAAGTGCTTGCGATCTAAAGTAAATCTAATACGTAGATTATATATCACAACATTTTCAATTTCTGTTATCCATAATTTAAGTACTGTTATGTGCAGTGGGCTTAAGATCAGGTATAGGCTGTATTCTTGAATTTGTAAAGTTGCTCTATTTTCATATTGAACAAGCTTAGATATAGAACTTATGGTAAGTTAGTTACTGTAGTATTTAACACACTGGCATACTAGACTGTTATGTTATAAGAAGTTTACTTTATGTCAAGAAATTCAAAAAAATATTGTTAGATAAGAAGTAAAATTACTATAGTATTATTTTTTACAAATTTTTAATTAATTTTTCACAAAATTCTTCAAATTTTATTTATTCTTTTCTTCAACTTGTTTTTGATAAATATATATGTTTGTTGTTTGGCACCTGTGCTAATTTATTTATTTATTTATTTTTTTCTAGTTCAGATACCTGTGTAATACATGTTTGTATTTTATTAAAAAAAAAAAAGTCAGAGAATATATCAGACTGCATCTGATGTATGAGGCAAAAAGTGATTCTTCTAGTATGTATCCACACTTGTGTATGTGATTAGTTAATATAATTACAAACTATACTAAACTATGTTCAATTTTTGTTAAAGCAAGAACCTAGCTTTTCATGGCAAGAACATTTGAAGCCTCATTATCAGTAAAAGACTTAGAAAAATAATGTTTACGTTGTATATGTTAACACTTGTAATTCATATGCAAAAGCAAAATAAAAACACAAAGATATATCACATTATTAATCTCAATAAAATTTATAAATTACCATCTGCTACATGGCAAATGGCATAGATAGCTGAAACATGCTATAGTAAACTCAAATATTTGAATACAAATGGATGGCTCTGAGAAATCTTAAAACATAAGATAACATCATTTCATTATCCCCTAGCATAGTTCGCATGTTAGCCCCTAGTTTAAACTTGCGATGCAATCCTGCATAACAGATATAATCTACAAGATGTGGTGCACTGTTAGTTAGCAGTTGTAGCATGCACAAACTAATGCATTTGTTTGAATCATGTCATGTCCACGAGTGACCCTAGTGTGCTCTATTCTTAAACAACAAGTAATAACCACCTCTTGATGGTTTTTTCTGCATGAGGAGCTCCATGATGACACAGTATTCTTGATTGGGCAAAGTTTATTGTTAATGGTAGCATTCCATTCACTTTGGTACTCATCATGAACTACCCTCCTCAGAAAACAGACAAGGTCATTTGAAACAAGCAGTTGATGAAAGGAGGCTGGAAGCAAGCCTCTTTTGCCACACTATCAGTGTGCTCATGATCAATGCTACCAGTGCACTCATTGCCTGAAATTCCAATATGGCTGGGGTCTCAGCAAAAGCTCACAGTTGTATTACGTTGAGTCATTTTTGAAATAGCACACTGAATCTCACGGACAAGAGGGTGTCTGCAGTAAATGTCACTAATTGCCTGTAATGCACTCATGGAATCTAAGCAGACCAGTACACACAGAAAACTACTAGTTCTAAATAACAAACTAATTTATTCTAGAGTTATAGACAAAGTAGTATAAACCATGGTGATTTCACTTAAAAATTGTTGTAATCATTCTTTTCAATTATATCTTTAAATCAGCACAAGCCACAAAGTTACTCATGGATTGTACTTTTGGACTTTCTTTTTCCGTTTACCTCCAAAACCACCATAAGGTATTACTTCAGAGGATGAATGAGGATTATATGTATGAATGTATGTAAAGTGTAGTTTCGTACAGTCTCAGGTCAACCATTCCTGAGATGTGTGGTTAATTGAAACCCAACCACCAAAGAACACTGGTATCCACGATCTAGTATTCAGATCCATATAAAAGTAACTACCATTACTAGGAGTTGAACCTTAGAACTATTGACTTTGAAATCAGCTGATTTTCATACTTTTGGACTGATATTGATATTTATGCATACTTTTGGACTGATATTGGCGCTCCAACGTTTGTATCCCACTTTGTATTTATTATGTAGGAAAGAAAAAAAAGTCTTGAACTGAACATTTTTCAGTATCCAAAAACATGTTTATTTTAATTTGGGGGGAAATTAATTATTTTTTCTATTATTATTATTTAATAAATCTCTAAGATGTAGTTATTTCACCCCATATTTAAAGATATAAACATTTAATCATGTGTTGTCATCGAGGTAAATTTGAACATGTATAATTTTATTAGCCAAAACAGATGAAAAGTTGGTAATGAAAGTGGTGATGTAGAAGGTGGATTGAGATGACTAATCATATATAAAGTAAAAGTAAAGGAATGTACTGAATCTTTTATTATATTATTCTGTAATCTTAAGGAACATATGTTCTCATGTTTTTACTATATGAAGCTAGTCCTATAAAATATCACTGCAAAGTATTTAAGGGAATAGAAAATTAATAATTCCCACAATAAGCAGGATTTTTTCATCTGACTGAACAGGTGTTGGGTAGCATTGAATACAAAGCTAAGTAAAACTTTAACAAATCAGTAATGAATAGGAAAGAGTTTTTGCATTTTAACATGTCTCTTTTTTGTAATGTTAAATTACTTCTGCTGAAAAAAACTCTTTTTGTTTTGATTGATGTTCACTGCATTTATCAAAATAATTGTATGTATCAGTTTATAAAAGCATTTATCAAAGTAATTTTTAGTAAGCTCCATAAATTGCATTTCTTTTGATATCTTCTGTCTTCAAATCTCTTTCCTATAAGCAGAATTTTAAGCTAGGAAAGTGCCAAAATTTGCAGGGAGCGTTGTTTGGTGAGTAAAGAGCCTGCTGAAGCCAATCAATCCTGTGTTATGCCAAGAATCTCAGGGTAAGTTGTGATGCAAGGTTTGAATTTTCACAACACCATGAGTTGAATTTTCATAGTGGCAAGACTGTCTTGTTGTCTTTTGATTATTAAGGCATGATTTATTACAAGTGTGCTTCCGAAGGACAAACTTCTCAATAAAGAGTACTACATAACTGTTCTTTGTTGGCTAAGAGGTTCTGTTTGATACAAGAAATTTTGGGAAAATTGCAGTTTGAAAATTTATCATGACAATGCTTTATTATCACCATTCTCACTTAAAACATATTGTGATTGAAGAATATTTTCTCTTTGAATGTGATAACTTTTTTCAATCCACTACTAATAATATCCACATACCACTTTTCCGTACCAGATTGAAAATTATCATCAGAAACAATAACTCTACAAGGTCACATTAGATGATGCGAAACATGCTTCTGCGAAGCTACATGAGAAACAACATACACTGTGTACAGTTAACATTTACTCCTTAATCAATAACACTTTTTATTGTAACAGACTATCAGTAGTTGAAAGAAACTACTCAGACAACCATACTTGCATGATGAACTGAACAGAATCAAACAAAAGTAAATTGTGGTAGTCTGAAGACCATCAGTAGTAGGTTGCCTTATTATTTCTAAAATTAAATTTTTTTAAATTAATTTATATTTTAGATATATTTGAATATTTTCATTGAATTTCATCTAATTTAATAAAACCCAGTTATAAAAAGTGAGTTAAAATTGAACTCAAATAAATGTAACATGGAATTAGATAAGATTATACAGTGAAACCTGTTCGAAATGGAAACCAACGGAATTAGATTTTTTTTCCATTTTGGACAGGTTTCCGTTTTATCCAGTTATGACAGTAATGATGAACATATTGTGTACTGTTTATGGCTAAGTATCACATAATGTGTCATGCTAAGAATACACAGCAACTTATCTAGAATGCTGTAATTCACTGGAATAATACAGTATATAATTTATTAAAATAATTCAATTTGTAAGCTTACCAGATATTTTTATTACATAATTAACATTACACTTATTAACTACAAAAACTATAAAAACACAATTCAAAAATACATTACATATAAGTTACATTTTTATCATGATTTTTTGTGTGATTTCCACATGTCAACTGATGATACCTGCTTTGTCTTTTTTTTAACAGCATGCTATTCTGAAGAAATACCTGCTTTATACAAATACTCCAAAAATTCAGTAACAGTTTCATCTTGCAGCGAACTTTTGTAAATCGCTTTAGTTTTGGACTGCATCAAAGTACAAGTTATTTTGATGGTATCTTCAATGTTGCTAATTGAATCACCACATTTAGCACAGTCTTTTTCATCTTCATCAGTGTTATTATCTTCTCATGGAACTGACAAAACTACATTGGTTGCATTGTTAGCCATATTACAGGTTGCCAAATCACTGTCAGAGTTTACATATGTATCGGCATCTATTTCAAATTCATTAGTACTGCACAGATTTTATAAAATTCTCATATTTTCCTCTGCTTCATCTAAGTCTAAGTTGTTGTATCGGGAAGCGATAAGAATTTAGCTTTTTTAAAATATTATGTTATGGTTTCCTCTTTCATGTTTTACTGCGATATGAATCTAGTAGACAACATCAAGTACTGAAATTGATTTCATAAGCTCATTAGCACTCTTCACACCATTCATTTTCATAATAATCGATTGCAACACCATTCTTCTGTAGGGGATTTTCATGGTGTGATTCACACCCTGATTTGATGATTGTGTGATGCTTATAGTTTTTTTTGGAAACCCAACCAATTTAACATTACAAAAATTGATATGAAGACAACAAGTTGCATTAACAAGGATTAACTGAACACGGCAGTTTTAAATTTTCATTTTAGAATTAAAATTGTTCAGTCTCTCTTCCATTATAGAAAAAGTCTTCTTAGCTTTTTTGTTTAATCGCCAAGTCACCGAGAGTTATTAACATTAATGTGAGAAAAACACTGTGGTCTTTCCGATTTACTGATGAAGAGCAATTTTAGAAGTTTCCCCAGCCATGTTTGTACAAAGAAGGTCAGTAAGGTGTTCTTTTGACACCTTTCTACCGACACATTTTTCTCCTTGTAACACCAGTGTTTTAGTTGGCAAATATTCTTATTTTATCACAGTTAAAAATGCATTTTTGATCACCACCAGCCAGAACGATAAAGTTAGCAATAAATAACTACAGACTTATCGACATCACTTGCTTCTCCACAAACTTCATTCCAAATGATGTTATGTATTTTTAAAACTTTCAAGGCATCCATTAGAAGCTTTAAAATAGATTTGTTTAATCTTTTAGCTAATAGTAAAGTTTGGCTTTGTAAAGTAGGGCTAGAGATTTTCAAATCTTTAGATCTACTGCCAACAAACCATTCCTACCAAAACACTCATCGGCAAGCAGCCCTCCCACTGTGGAAGGCGCAGAGCAATTCAGTAGTAGGTTTTCGATACAAATTAGGTAAAGCCCTGCGCTGATCCCTTAGTGCACACCTGTAGTGTGCATCTAACCAAGGAACAGTAGGCCTTTTTCCAGATGTTAAAGGGATGAATTCATTTAGGCAAGTTGGGTGGATCATACTACCACTCTTTTCACATTGTCCAAAGGAATCCGATCCAGTCTGCTTTCTGAACCCGGTCAGAACTGGTCTATGATCATCTCCAAAGAAATTTTAGTGACACACCAGGTAAGATACGGAAGTAGTGTTTCTGAACATAGGAGAGATCAATGCACAAAATGTATGTAATGAAGATGACATAAACGTTTACGATCCATCGTTCAATAAACAGAGATCTAAGTTCAGCCTCAGTGTAATACTATGTGTAATACTAACCAATACTATTCGGTTTTTCTTTTTGTATTTTATGACCCTTAAACAGTGCTTCACTTCTTTGAGTATTTCATCCACCACCATATCCTCATAAAAACTTTGAGATGGTGGAGGAGGCTTGGAAATCTGGAAGAACGAAGATGCTGTACCAGTCGATGAAGTTTTAATACAATTAGATCCCTTCCTGAGGAATCTTGGTTGTTTGCTGTGTAATTGGTACACCATCAACTTTATGTGGTGGTGAAACGACTGAAGTGGATTTAGATAAATAACCATCTGTATTTCTAGCAGAAGTTACCTTCTTGCCATTACTCAGTGCTGTTTTAGCAACTGTGAGGGGGAAAAAAATATAGCCATGTAAAAATAAAAAATTGTAAATTATTCTGAAAATATGATATTAATTGCATAATCTAATTCAGTCTGTCAGTAGTCATGAAGTTACATCACATTTCAATGTTGTATTATAAAACTGATTCATTTTATTTTGTTTTGTTTGAGATATTGTTTTCTCTTTACCTTAGATTGTTGTAATTATTCTTTTTTTAGACTTCATTGTAGGTTTTGTTTGTTTTATTGTAAATTTTTTGAAACCAATCTATTTTACCTTGTTTTTTGAATAGTTTTCTCTGACTTTCCAGATTTTAGAGGAAAAGAATGTATATCTTGCCTTACTTAACGATAATTGAGTATTTGGATTCTAGTTCTCGATGAGCGTAATGTAATGAAAATTTTTTATTTCATTCAGTAGGTATCATCATCCTTCAAAAAATTGATCTATATACACAGATCCACAGATATCAAAATTATATTTTCTGTTTGTAGGACTAAATTCAAGATGTTTTAAAAATAAATAAATGAGATAAATTACTGTGACTATAAAATATTCTATAAGAAAACAGAAGCCGGCCTCGGTGGCGTGAGTGGTAGCGTCTCGGCCTTTCATCCGGAGGCTCCGGGTTCGAATCCTGGTCAGGCATGGCATTTTCACACACGTTACAAATCGTTCATCTCATCCTGTGAAGCAATACCTAATGGTGGTCCAGGAGATAAAAAAATCTCAGATTTGAATTTTTTTAATTCAGCTACACCTATTCCATTAATTAATATTCTGAATTCTTTGTAATATGAAATAAAAGACGTAAGTAGGTTACAAGATAGAAAAGACAATTCTGTCAAATATTATTATTAAACAAAATAATAACACACTGAGAAATTATTTTTTATTTATGAACCAATTTTAACAACGTAGCAGTTCCTCAGTAAACAGAATACCATGCTTTCTTAACATTTTAATGAAAATTAGAATTATTTTTCTAAAAAACTAAGCGTTCTTATTTCTTCCCAGAACAGTATGAAATCTTTGCACCTGAATTTGTTTAGTTTGTTATAATATGATTAAGCTTCGTGTGTTTCCCCCCTTCTCTTTCTCACCTACTATGATTTATTGCGATGCGGTAGACATCCACGTAACGTTTTTTTTTACACTGGCATCAGTATTGAACTGCGCAAAACATTTAACCTTGAAATTGCGTGTATCATCCCAGTCGTAAACGAGATGCTTCGCATGCTTATGAGCAAAGAATCAATTGATTGTTATTATGAATACTTTCATTGAACTACCGTTTTTGTCAGTAGATAAATGTTGAAATATTATATCAGTTTTAGGGTCAAAACGGTTTATCGGAAGTCATATTTATTTTACAAAATAGGCGGCTAATAACTCAATAATTTATGATAAACCGGATAAAAGTTTACGAAGACCCTATAAAAATCGTGTGTAACCGGTTTTCGAAGTTTAAAACAATACGCTACTTAGTTAATTATTTAAAATGTAATAAAGTATGCCCTTAAATGCTTTATTATATATTTGTATTTATTGCAACTGATCGTTTGGTTTTTATTAGTTAAATATTCTTTTTCTGTAAATGGTTTATTCTATCTTTTTGGTGTATGGCTTGAATATTTGGGGCAAATATTTTTTGTAATCTCCAGTTTTAATTCGGTTTGTTTTCCGTTTTTTAAATACTTCATTTTACAAATGAAATAAAAGTATTGATATAACTTCTAAAAACAGTCATATCGTCTATGCTCTTGGCATAGGTTTTATGATGTAAAATAGTAAAACCCATATTTATTTGTTTTATCCAGATTGTTTTTAGCAGTTAAATTAATATTGTATTTCTAACGTTTAGTACAAAAGAAAAAGTTAATATTTCTGTTTAAAATAGTAAGAATAACTTTGATTTAATAAAATTATTAATTAAATTAATTTTGTATTATTGTGGCCATAGTCTTACGACAATGTGAAATAACATTAAATTTATAAGACAAGGGCAAGAGCCGGTCCTGTTTACCAAGAAATACCGGCAGCAAAGACACAAACTGA
This sequence comes from Lycorma delicatula, assembly GCF_047948215.1. NCBI lineage: Eukaryota > Metazoa > Arthropoda > Insecta > Hemiptera > Fulgoridae > Lycorma > Lycorma delicatula. The sequence continues at coordinate 343,087,210 of NC_134455.1, read as the reverse complement.
AAAAATAAAATCTATTTTTTAAAGACATGTATGACCATTTTTGGTAAATAAAACACAAATTTGTGATTAATTAACAATGTCTTAGGAAATTACTATATTGTACTGTTGTATAAAAGTAGACACATGATATAATATATCATTTGTGCCATATTAAATTTTATTTGTATGCCGTTGCAATAAAGTACGATATGTTCCGTTAACTGCGGCCATCATTTACGCTTTATATATATGAGCAACAAAAACCTGGCGTATAATGCAGATTGACGTTTTATATATATATACAATCTATATATTTTTATTACAATGTGGAAGTACTTGTATCTTTATTATTTTTGTCGCTAGCGATGATAACTTTCATTACAGCCTAATGAATAAGAATGAAACTGTTTATAAACGTGCTCGTATCACGGAAAAGTTACCTGTAAAACGAAGAGGCGCTTAAGACATTACGTCTTATAAAATTATTGCATAGACTTTTCGTTGTCATAGCTTTCCCTAAACTTTATTAACGCTGATAGAATAAGTTTCGGGTTATAAAAATAATTAAACGGTAAAAAGTAATAACTAACTTAACAGTGAATACCAATTTATCGTAATAATAAATATGTTTTAGTTCAAGGTTTTGTTAAGTTATTAATTACCTCAGTGTGTCTAAATAAATAAAACTATTTATATGAACAGATCAACTGATAAAAATAACATAAATTTAGCGACTAAATTATTTTAAAATTGCTTTGTACAATATCCTCAAGTATGAAATTTACATTCAAGGATTGTGTTAATAACAGCTGTTACCAATCGCTGACCTGCACTTAAATTTAAGTGCCTTAAAAACTTTTTTTTGCTAACTTAATATTTTGAATGATTACTGTAGTTTTTAATTAATATAATTTAAAAAATTGGTTCCAAACAACTGAGGTACTTTTATCTGTCATAGCACAGTGACGGTGGATGAAAGAAGTAAATGTCAAGCGGGACACTGCAATGGAGCTGTGGAAGTAGGAGTTCTGTCCGCCTCACCCTTGTAGACCACACCGGAGTCCGTAAATTAACCTAAATTCAGGGATATGAACTGTAGTAGAGTTCACTAAGGGAACTAGACTAAATTTTGTTGTTGCGAACAACATTTTTGGTGATATGTTGTTGTTAATTTGCCTCGAATTTCGAGATATTTACTAGAAATTGGCTCAATAAAAGTAGAACAAGGCGCGGGGTACGTGCTTCCGCGGGCTCGGTTAGCTAGTTCAGAGGGCAACGATATAGGACATTCAAGATTTCCGGACGAGGCCTACAGCTAACGCAAAAGCCGAGTTTAAAAATAACTGATGTAAATGTCTATCAAGGCATTTACATCGGTGGCATCCCAACAAGGCCTGGCTTATTGCTATGAGATCTAAAAAGTTAGAGGGCGAAAGACGACTCCCGTTAAAACCCACCAGGGCTATGACCGTGGTGGGGGGGGGGGGACGACTGGTAGCGTCACAAGGCGGGTGTCTTCCCCTACGGGGTTGGGATGTCGTAGCACAGTCAAACTGATTTAACATAAATGATAGCCATAAATTAGACTATCTAGAGTCCTATTTTATTCCATCTATAGACCTTTCATCACTGGTTTGTGAGGATTCACTTGAAGAAGAGAGTGGTGATTCATTCAACAATCTGCTCGTAGCAATCTTCCTGCAGATTAAAAAGTAAACTTCATAATAAAACAGTTACTTTCTCTATTTCTTTTGGAAATCTTTCCGCTTCTTTTTAATACAATGCGTAGGAGTGGAGGTCCATACTTACCGTAATAGCTCATCCCGAGTTGAATTTTTGACTCCGGGCAGGTCCACTGACAAGCCACTAAACCGTGCAAACCCGTCCTTAGCTCAAGTCTGTTGAGCAATTTATCTAAAATAAACAAAAAATTCCAACCTGAGGATGTTAAAGATACCGGTATGAAGTAGACAGTAAGAAAGAGATGATCACTTCCAGATGGGTCGCACAAAGGGACAAACACCTAAAGGGGTGTTTGCCCTTTGTGTCTTCTAAATAGTGGATATTCATCCCTACCGCAATATTACCGAAAAATCAAGTTACTGTACTTTGTTCGAAATGGAAACATCATAACCTACCATTACTCCGATTACTGTAGTAATCCAAAACAAAACGTCGTCCGGCGTAAATGATTCCGCAAAATTTATTTTATCAAAAGCGATTCTAGGATTTAGCAAGTTTCTAAAATGATTTAATGAAATCTGAATCGGAATATTATTTTTTTCAAAAAGAACTTTAATTTTCTATGATCGCCCTCCAAGCATTTTCAGTCATGTACTTTTCTGGATTATAATTTTTCCGTTACGCTCCGTTTATCCCTAAAGAAACTGATAACAAATTTTAGTATCTATAATGTTTTATGAACTCTCTTTTAGTAGTGTGTGAATCAATCTTTCGATTATTCAGCCAAAAATCCGTACAAAAATTAGTACTTGATAAAAATACTACAAAATTAGTACAAAAATTAGTATTCAGTAAAAAAATCAGAATGAATGATAAAACATCATGTGCCAAACTGTTTTCTCTTACGTTATCTTGTCAACATATTTTAGTGACGTATTTTGTAGATAATTTTTATTAAATAAGTCATTATAAGAGCACATACGTTGCTCTTCCAACACTTAGGTTATTTTTGTTATCTTTATTACGTCATACCGCCTTTTGCAGCACAAGTCATTTCATCTATTTACCGTCTCTTTAAAGAAACTTTTCACAACCAGCATAAAATAAGGATCAGAATACGGCATGTCGTATACGTCAATGATTTAATCAACTGTAATTTTTTGAGATGTAAGGATATACTGCACGCATTAATTTACATAGTACATTAATTTCCAGTATATTTACTTTTTTAATAAACTACCAAGGCATATACATTTTTTTTAAAATCGTTAGTGAAAATTTCTACATCATATTTATATGTCCGTATCATCACATTTATAAATTCAATTATAGAAATTTTAAAAAATCCCCTACTAAAGTACTAAATATTCACTCAAAATCATGCTACTGTGTGTGTGTGTGTGTGTGTGTGTTGGTGTGTGTGTGTGTGTGTGTTGGTGTGTGTGTGTGTGTTGGTGTGTGTGTGTGTTGGTGTGTGTGTGTGTGTTGGTGTGTGTGTGTGTGTGTGTGTGTGTGTGTGTGTGTGTGTGTGTGTGTGATTATATATAACTAGTTTTTCAAAAAATGTACGAAAGTTACGATTTTTGTTATTTTAGTCTTTTATCAGAGCATGGTTTTTATGTATATTCACTTGTAACAGCGATAATATTTTTTTTTATCTGTGAACTGTGGACTTGTGATTCATAATTACTGACTGAATATTACAATTGGCAATTTAATTGTTGTTTGGCTATATCATATATAAAAAATACACAGACACAATGACATGTACTAGGAAGTCATATAAACTACTGTACGTACCGAATATTAACGGCCTTGAATAATAGATGTGAGGAAGAAGAAAATACTCTTTTTTTTATTCAGTGTTAGACTATATACCCTACTGTAACTAACAGCTCAACCGGTTGTAGTTACTGTTAATATTGATGGCCAATATTTTGCTCTGTTGCTGCATTATTATATTATCTGACTTATAAGATCAAGGAGACTCATGATACTCTAGTCGCATGAAAGTAATACGGAGCTAACATCCTGCATGCATGCTATGAAAAGAACGTCTTGTGTATGGTTCATGAGAGTAATTAAATCTACTGCTCGTACTATTACTGTTATTATTACGTAGTTTATCGTGGCATGTTATTGTTTTCTTAAATTAATAATATGAAATGGAACAGTAATTTTATGAAGGGATAATTTAGGATAAAATATCTGCTGTAATACAAACAGTATGTCCTATTTTTACCGGAAATTTCCAAAAGTAAAGTACTGTGTTGATTGATTAAGTCGTTTGTTTATGCCCCTGTAATTTCAAAACGAATCTATTGGTTTTCATAAAACAGATATCAAATGACCCATCTTAATCGCGCGGACAACACTATCGACATATATTTGAGAGGTCGTCGAATATTGATCAATTTGAAGAAAGCAATATGGTGAACGGTAAAAGGTATTTCCTCCAACTAAAATACTTAAAACTCATCATTTGGGTTATCAAATTATTGTTTTTGATGTATTATAATAGACATCGTTCCAAAACAATATTATGCCTGAAAAATAGTTATAAAATCTAAAAAATTTTTATACTTTTATAAATTATAAGTATCACTTAAATTATGAAAGCATAATAATTGAAATAATCTCGAAGAACATTTAATAAATCTTTAAAAACCGCTCTAAAGACTAAAAATAAAAAATAAAATAAAATAATATTGTTTCAATTCGATGACAAATTAAAAGATAGTGAGTTGTTGGTAGTTGCATTTTAATTAGACGTTGATCTGAGAAAGTTAAAATTAAAGAATTAAAAAATGTAACACTCCGTTTTTTTAAAGTTTATTTTAATCATATTCAGTTTTTTTGTTACTGTTATAATTTTTAATATCCTGCTTGTTTCGTACAAAAATCTTTGAACTATATAACAGTTCCTGTTGACAAAAACTGGTATTTCGTCTAGGATTCGAAAAATTGATCTGAAGGCCGTGTATTTAAATTTAAAATATCTTATATTGCAATTGTAATGTTACTTACCCTCGTAGATCTCTTTTGTTCATTATCCTCTAGAATTCTTTAGAACGTATAGATCAACATTTTATCACAGATGTGACCTCGAAATAACTTTAACCTCAACTTTTGTTAGATAATTATAGTATTGTTTGTTAATAATTGCGGTTGAAATGCACTAGTGTAATGTAATTCTATGCGACAATAGGATAAGTAATATCGATTAAATATTACAAAAAGACAGAATATTATTGTCAAAAGAGAAACTATGGGATCTGATTTATTTATTTATTAGATTTATTTATTGATTTATTATTTTTTTAGGAGATTAGATCACTTATTTCATTTTACGGTAGTGAATAGCGGATTTACATCACTGGGAGATAGGCGGTGATTTGATGGAACCTAATATCGTATGCATCGTTATTTTAGAAAGGTTACACCTAATAATAATTAGTAGAATGAAAATGGTCCACCTCTACGTTTTCTTTTAAATAAATATCATTTCTGACACGATGACGATTTATCATCGTCGAAAACCGACTTAACAGTCAATAGATGATTAGATTTTGGTCTGATAATCATATAATTTAAATAGAATTATTATTATTTATTTAAAAATAAATATAAACATACTATTTCACTTGTATGAAATTTCAGTTTGCAGTAAAGTCATACTATTTCGAAAAAAGTAAAAGTGAAAAAATCCGGCATTGAATTGCATGACATGACCGGTGTAACCAGGAAATCCATCTTTTTAAGCAATTCAGTTCAAGCAGTTTAATTTCCGTTTATTTGTATCTTTATGATAAGATAATTCCTTTTTATTTAAAAAGAATAACTGTTATTACGAATTCTTTTTTCCACACTTTTATATAAAATTATTTATTTCTAATTTTATGAGTGAATTTTTTAGGAAGGGGTGAAACTTTTTGAAGCTATTTTTTCCAAGAAATAACTAAAGAGTAAAAGCAATCAAATAATTAAGATTTTTACATTTTAAATGCAATGGGTGACTTTCAAGATAGATTTAAATTTTAAAAAAAATTTAATAATAAAAGTTGATTTTTTTTCATAAACCTTATTACATCAGTTTTCTCAGATTAAGTTCTCTACATATTTGGATAATAAAAGTTAACGCATTTATTAGGCATTTAACAAGTTGTTTTATTTCAAACCTAAAAAAATGTGCTTTGCGTTATCGAATTTTTCTGTTTTACATTGGATATTATGAAAACTACTGGAGATGCAGTTCTTGGACCTACTTTATTCGATTTTTCAGGTCGACAAGCATAAGCAACCACCAAGTTTACCCGTTATATAACGCCTTAAAAATTTCAATATGACCGCATTTTACCGGGGGAACTGAAATCCGGACTAAATGTTTTCGCTAGCTGTAACTCGATAGTGTTTTCGGACATGTTTGTGTGCAACTCATTTTTTTATTTCACGCTCTAGAATCATTCCCAAAATATTTCCCTTTCTTCCTGAATTATATATATATATATATATATATATATATATATATATATATATATAAGAAATAAATTATCCCAAAACAGGAATTTTGTTTATTATTGAAATTTATTTTTTTGTAAGTTTTCCAAAAAAAAAAATCCAATCATCTGATGCTTTCCATGCCTAGTCATCATCTTCAGAGCAGTTTCTTCAAAGTAATAATATATTTTTTTTAATAGGGCAACATTAAAAATAATTATATAAGTGAGTATATTAGTATGTTTATAAGTCATCAGTCGATTTTAAAAGTGAACAATTTAAAAGAATATGTTGACATATAGTCAGGCAATTTCTTAATAAACTACTTTCACACTTGCGAGCAAAACCCGACAGATACTTTCATGATAGTCGGTTTTTTGTGATGATGAATATTTCCTGTTTACTTGAAAAGTTAACTCAGTAAGTACGAACTGAAAGTTGTTTCTTCTATATATATATATATATATATATATACAGGTATTCATTATCTGTTAATTCGTTTGAATGTAATGTCAAAACGAAATCACAAATTTAAGAAATTAGTAGCGCCTCTACCCTAGATGTGATTTAATCGATTGTTAGCTGGTAAAAATCGAAATATTATTGGAGACGATTGGTTTTCATTAATCGAACTCGGTCAAAAACCGATTAAGTTGATGATCTCAAACACCGTGTTGTCTTACTTACTTCGACGCTTCGTATAAAATAAAACGAAAAATCCACAGAAGTTCCGGAAAAACAGAATACAAAACTTCGGTCTTTATTTTTTGGATTCACAGATAATCTACACAACAAAGAATCGAGCAATTTATCGATATGACTGTGTATCTTCTTCAATTTTACATTAAAAATTATCAGAAATTATAAATTTTTGTTGTAAAACCGGAGAGAACTTAGTCAAACAAAGGTTTCACTTACTCGAACCGACAATACCAGGTAGAGAACAAAACTATGAGATGAGATAATGGAGGTCGCAGCCACGAATACCTATCTCATTTTCGAACTCTGATCGATATAACAAACTAAATACCGCATGTACATTTTATCACTCGGATAAAACCGACTTAAAAAACATTTAAGAAGAAATTTATAACAACAAATTTATTCCAGCTGAACTGAAGTTGTTAATGAGAAAAAAAGTTGTAATTATTACAAAAACTATCAACATTTACAAAAATGACATGAAAATGGTGTCACATTAGTTTACATGATCAAACGAAATATTCATAATCATAATAATTTCTGCAATAATCGCAGTGTAAAAAAAAATAATTTGTATTAATTTCGAGGACTAATAATATTGTATTCCTGCGTAAAACACGTAAAGTACATCGTCTGAATTTTTATTTGAAGAAATAATAATAAAATCTCTGCGTTCCAATAAAATTGTGGACTTTTTTTAGTATATTCAGCAGATTGTCTGAAGTTACTTCGTAACTAATCAGTTTTTTTTTAAAAGTGAACAGATTTAAAGATTTATTAACAGTTTTAATACATGTAATTTTAAGCTTTGTTTTATATTTGAAATGAAGAGTACTCCTAAACGCATAGAATTTTATAGGGAATTTTTATTATTAACTTCAATAGAAATATAATAAATTATTTTAACATAAAAAATAACATTTTATCGTGCGATTAAAATTGATGCAATACATATCCGTTACTGAATGCATATCTGTAACTAAATACGCTCCTGAAATTCATCGCGTTATAAATTGTTACAAGAAAAACAGAAATAGATTTAGTAAGGGCATTTCCAATCGGTATCAGCAGTAGTTGAAACAAAACACTAAACCCATTCTTATCAATAATTGCATTATACCTTTCTAATAAAATAGTCCGCCTTATCGTAGACCTGAAGAATTCTGCAACGAACGGTGAAACTTCTTTCTCTCGCAATCGATTCCTGCCGCTTCAACGCTCGGTCTATGAAGTAATGGTAAATCTTTCATTTTTTTACTATTCAATATCGTGTCTAGTCGCATGCATTCTCAGGCAGACGTATTCAAGTCTGCCTGACTCAAGTCAAGTAATACTTAGTCTTCAGCTGAGTATTACTGGCAAAGATAAAATAATTTATAATTACCTAATCCGTTTTGTTTTCATTATTAAAAAAAAATTTTTGCCATCTAAAAACCAAGCTCTGAATGAATATAAAGCGATTTCGATAGGTAAGTTGTAGCAAAATCACCGATTTTTGCAGAAAACATTAAATAAATAAAACATATAAAGGTCAGAAAAATAATTAAGGCACATTTCATATGATAAGTTGGCTCTCAAACAATAGGCAATAATATTACTAATAAACAATTTATTGATTTGTTTATTATTTTTCATTGTATTAAGACAGATAAGTATAATTTAATACAAGCCATATAAAAAGATGTATCACTTTACAATAGATAACAGTGTATGATATTTTTATCGAAAAGAGTTTTTGACTGACACAAATTGTTTTTGTTTTTGTCTAAGTATATATTTGATAATAATTACGTGTAATGTAAATAACCTGAAATCTATTTAAAGAGTCTATCCGTAATTAAATAACTACGTTTAAAAGCGATATAAATCTTTTCTTATCTACCAATTAAGTATATTTCCGGTATTATTTTTTATAGCTAATAATTACTTTATTATATCATAGAGTCAGTATCAAATTCAATTTAATTCTTAAACCTAATGTTCAAAGCTTAAAATTTTAAGTTATCATTTGTTCGATATTTAGTTTTTGTACTTTCAAAATCGGCGCAAAAAGGTTTCATGTAGTGTTAAGAGAATTCAACAAAATTTTTATTTGCTTGAAATAACTGTTAAACGGAATAAATGTTTTAAAGGGAAGAACTATTTCGAGTGGAGTTTTATATTTTATTTAAACATTTTTAGCCGAGTTATATCGAATAAAGAGTGGAAACGTCGATAAAAATAATTATTTTTACTTTTTAGAACCACCATTAATTTTATTTGGATATGCCACTAATGAATTCGGCTCTGTATAAAGGGATTTTTTTTCATTACGTGTGAGCTTTTTTCTGTTTAGCCTCCGGAACCACCGTAAAGTATCATTTCGGAGGATGATATGTATGAATGTAAACGAAGTGTAATCTTGTACAGTCTCATGTCGACCATTCCTGAGATGTACAATTAATTGAAACCCATCCATCAAAGAACAACGGTATCCATGATCTAGTTTTGAAATCCGTACAAAAGTAACTGGCTTTACTAGGATTTGAACCTTAGAACTCTCGACTTCGAAATCATCTGATTTGCGATGACGAGTTTACTACTAGACCAACCCGCTGGGTTACAACGTGTGAACTGCCTATCACATTTATGTCACGTTATGTTTCTTACTGATATTTCAGGGCTGGGTTAGATTAGTAAAACCATTCATACTGACAATTTTTAAATTAATAATTTAATATTATCATATTAGATTAAGAAGAGATATTCCACCTTGAATTAGGAGTTAGTACTACACTTTACGCTTGTATGAAACGAAGTGCCAGATGCTAATGATACGCTTGAATTATAGCGAACTATTTTGTCATCTAACACTCTTGCATTATGCATTGCGGACGATTAACTAAAAGAGTTGGCCGGTAATTTAAAAACCGGTTGGTTTAAAGTTTGTTGTTGGATGAAATTCTGAAGATGAAAATGAAATAAAAATCTACTATGGAACGTTTTATTTGATTTGTTACTAACGTGATTTTTCCGTTTTTTTTTAACTTTGATTGTTTTTAACTCGAAAACAAAGTCATTTATAAAGAAAAGGGTTTCGCCATCGTTTTTCTAGTAACATTTTACATTAAAATCATGTATCATATGTCCACCTTCCTATTTAAAAAAATGTTCTTCATGTTATGAAAAAAAAAAACAGAGTACCACAATCTGCTATGAATGATCGATAACTACCTCAGCCAAAGGAAATTAATATACCAAATCACGGAGGGACCTTTCTGGAAAGATATCACTGGGAAGCCCGCACAAGGGTCAGTACTGGGCCCCACATTCCACATTCTTGTGGAATGCATACGTTATGCGGCCTTGCGTCGTAAATTTAAATTGCCCAGGAATTTTCGTCAAATCCTGGGCAAAAGTAAAGAAGTTTTGGACCAGGTGTTTTTTTTCTCCGGAGTGCTAATATTTTACACACTTTTTAATAGTTTTAAATTTTTTTACAGTAGTTGTCTGTTTTTGTATCTAACATATTAGTTTGTTTTTTATTTCGTCTTTGTTTTTAATATTTTGTTTTGATTTCGTTTTTAAATTTCTACTTTAAGTTTTTATTTTTTTAATATTTTTATTATTCTAATAGATATTGTATTTATATTTTATATTTTGTTTTCCGGGAGATGATAACATAAAAATGTTTTTCGCCCAAAAAAAGAAGAATACTGGACCCACTCTTCGGAATGTGACGTTTGATGGATCCTTCGCATAGAGCCACCGGACGATACATTCCTGGTAGACTATGCGAATGACATTGCTGCTATAATATTCTCACGGGATATAGAAGAAATTCAAATGAAACTAAACCAGCTGATGTGGAGAGTAGAAATATGAATGAAAAAACATGGACTGCAACTGACTACGGAGAAGACGAATATGGTTCTCCTCATCCTACGACGGATCCCAACCAACATTAAGCTGGATATCAGACAGGCCGAAAGGATCAAATACAAAGAAGTATCACCTGGTAGTCAGACTTAACACCAAGCTGACGTTTGGAAACCAAATCAGGTACGCCGGAACTAAAGCAGCAGATATCTACAGCACTAAGCCGCCTCATGGTAAATACAGGTGGACTCACACAGAGCAGAACAAAATCTTACTAATGACCGATACCCACTACGTACTACTATACGGTAGCGAAATATGGGGAAGACAAATTACAGAAGAAAGCCTATAGGAGACATATGGCATCAGTGCAGAGGAGAGGAGCGATGAGGATCGCTTCATCGTACCGTACAAGGTCGGAACCAGTAACTATGGTAAAACGGGAGTGACCCCCAACTGACCTGCTGGCACTGGATAGGAGAGAAGCCTACCGAAGCACCGAATGAGTAGCTTCGGCAACTGACCAGGATTAAGACCATTTAGAATTAGTAAGAGAGATGTAACAGTGAGAAGAGGGGCAGATAGACTGCCAGTCTGGTGGGGGACCTGGAAAGATGATACAACCAGAAATTCGACGAGGTAAACTCCTGTCCAGTTTCGGATATTTTAATAAATATCTTTTTAAGATGGGAAAAACAAATAATCCTATGTGCCCATAAGGCAAGAAAAGATGACCCGGAGTACACCTTTTTTGAATGCGATAGATGAAGCACCATCAGAAACGGGCTGCAAGCTAATATTGATAATATAACGCTGGAAACTCAGGTGGAGAAGATGGTCACTAACGAGTGTAATCGGCAAAATATCACGATATTTGTAGAATAGATCCTACAAAGGAAGAAAAAGGACCTGCATTGAAGAGGAATAGCTGAACCAGGACGAAATAAGCAAGAGGAAGCAGCAGGTGTATGAGGTGGCAATTCGAGGGTCACCACCCTGAAGTAAGCGGTAAGCGGTTTCGGGGTGGGTTAATTAACCGCGAACAGAGGTTGGGAGTTTAGCGGGTGGAAGTCCCACACACCGGGGAACAATGTTATCAGTTCCCTGGTGTTGCATAAAGCATTTTTCGCCCTCTATAATAGAAAAAAAAGAAGATTATTATTATTATTATTATTCTCTTGGGCAAGCCCAGTAAAAAGCATCCTGGCCGGCCCAAAGGCAAGGCGCAGGAGCTATAACTCTTGTTCTGACATGCGTTGAATATGTGAACATGAACTATTGAATACTATGGGTGAGATATATGAATGAAAGACAAAATACCAGACATGAAAATTTATGAACTGCCAGATGTTAACGGCCATTGTCTCCCGTCTGCAGCTCTACCTGATCGTCCCCCTCAATAACAGGCGTTATGTTATCGCTCGAGCTTGTGACGTACCGACGGACAAAGCTGCATGTATCCAGCAACACAGCCTTCTGCATTGGTTGGAACAGATTCGCTGGTGCTCCAACGGATCTTAATGAATCATGCAGAGAACGTGGAATCTCTCCCATCGCGCCCAAAACCACCGGGACTACCATTATGCTCTCCTGTCCCAAATCTCCCTGACTTGATCTGCAAGATCCCTATACTTCACTATTTTTTCCGTGTACTTCCTCACTATGTTGGTGGACAATGGGATTGTGACATCAATCAGGAAGGTGATCTCCTGCTTCTTGGTCAGAACAATGTCTGGCCTATTATGCTCCACTGTCCTCTCCGTCAGAACAGTACGATCGTAGTACGGTTTATACTGATCATCTTCTAATACAAACTGAGGAGTATACTTAAAATACGGGACTGAAACAGCAAGGAGACCTAGGTCCAAAGCGAGCCTCTGGTCAAGCATCTTCACCACGTTGTTATGTCGGACTGTATATTCTCTTGGAGCTAAAAACTGACATCCGCTAATGATGTGTTCGATGGACTCGTTGGTCGATACACAAAGACGGCACAGGTCAATGGTTACAGCAGGATCCTTAACGACATGCTTTCTGTAGCTGAGTGTGCTGATGACCCTATCCTGTATAGCAAATACAAGGCCCTCCGTCTCAGCAAACAACTCGGCATACTCTAGCCAAGCTACAGACGCATCTCGATCAAGTACTTCATCCACAAGCGCCGCATAGAACCTCCCAAGCAACTCCCTCGAACGCCACCTATCCATCACACTGATATCGGAGAAGGTATCCTCAAGGGGCTGGAATTTCTTATCACTGAGGTGTAGTGGGGTTAGACTATTGTAACTTTTTACTATAACCCTGTGGAGCAAGCTGGACTGGCTCTTCTCTAGGAAGTATTTCCGGAGCTCCAGCAGCTATTTTGCATGAACCTCCTGCAAATCCACAACGCCTCTTCCTTCTCTATTCCTGGACAGGTGAAACCGCTCGACGGAGCTGCGCGGGTCATGACTCCCATGACCCGCGCAGCTCTGGTGTCGCATGAACGATGCACGCATCATTCTATGAAGCCCTTCAAGGTCTGTCCGCGTCCAATTTATCACCCCAAAGCTATAGGAAATCAAAGGAACGGCAAATATTTTGATGGCCTTTACCTTATTAGAACCACTCAACTGGGAACTCATGACGGTTCTTACTCTACTGTTGAGGCCAGATGTAAGGGCCTCTTTCGCTCGACTATGGCTAATTCCAATATCCTGCAGGAAACCAAGGTACTTATATGTCTCACCACGCTGCATTGCATTCATGAGTGTAAGAGCATCCATCTGCGGCACATCACACGCCTCAATCTGGGACCATTTTCCTTTCTTCATGGCATTGACACTACGCTTGTCAAGACCAAAACTCATGCATATGTCGACACTGAACTTCTCGACTAATTTGACAAGTTGCTGGGCCCCTTTTTCAGTGTCAGAAATAAGCTTAATATCATCCATATACATGAGGTGGCTCAAACTGTACTGCCCAAGAGCAAAACCCTTCTTGGACTTCTGTAAGATGGAAGGCAGAGGGTTCAATGCTAAGCAAAACCATAGAGCGCTCAAAGAATCGCCCTGAAAAATGCCTCGGTTGATCTGTGTTACTCCGACTTAACGGGGTTCTTATCTGGAATAGTCAACAAAAGATTTGTGCACCACTTACCCATAACGACACTTAGGCACTCAGGCCTTCCTGAAGTCTATATAGCCAGTATATAGGCTGCCCCGACTCTTCTTTGCCGTTACAAAGATAACGCTATCAATCACTAGCTGCTCTTTTCAGCCCCTACTACTCTGACGACACTCTTTCTGTTCCTCAGCTAAGATCTGATGCCTCTCAAGATGCTTATTGATTTTGGCAGTGAGGACAGAAGTAAAAAGCTTATATATTGTAGGGAGAAAGGTAATAGGTCTGTACTTGGACGGGTCCGCCGTCGCAGAAGAAGATTTCGGGATCAGATAGGTCATCCCCGGGTGAAAAAGATCGGCATTAGACTTGCATCTCGCAAGATGGCAGAGTAAAATTCTGCAAGACGCTTGTGAACAGAAGAAAAGCGCTTGTACCAAAAGTTATGCACTCCATCAATCCCAGGCGCCTTCCAATTATTGGTTTTCTTAACGGCCTCCTGACATCTTCTAGAGTGATTAAATGATCTACCAGCCAACTCTACTGTTGGTGAGCGGTGTCCGCTCACCATTGACTCTACCAACTCGTTTTCGTTCCTCACGGATCCACGTTGCTCCACTGTTATGCTGTGAGGAACACGACCAAAGTGGGCCCCAATAACCCAAGACCTCCTCATTAGTAGAGGACGCGTTCGCCTGAGGTTGTTGCTGAGGTGAAACCTGCAATTGCTTATACAGCTCCTTTTGATTGGTACAATTAAGGAACAATCACGGAACAAGTGAGCTTGTTCCCGGCGCATGTTACTCTGCCGATACCGCCGTACCCGATATGACAGTACCTTCCGTTGCTTTAACAAATCCAGGACTTCATGGCCGGTGGTGTTTTCCGGATTCTCATACGTTCGGATTATCGACTCCGCCGCCGATCGGATCCTTCTACTGGGGTTAGCAGATGTAAAGAAAGTGGACAGTCAACCAGTCTCTTTCCTCAGCCTACACAGTCTCTCCTCGCAAGGTGGGAGGAAGTGGGCTGGGGACTCTTACGCATTGCAGGAGCGACGATTCGCTGGCCATTCGCTTTGATTGCCATGGTCGCACCGATGTACGCTAACTCATGGAGCTCAATTATGGAGGGTACTAATCTAATTTTTTCTTCAAGAATCTCATTAATAAGGCCCACTATGTTCTTCGTGCCGTGATTAACCTTCAACCTTGGTATACGCTGTCTGGCCGACGGATCCATACCACCATACAACATCTCGTTCTATTCAAATTGATCGGAGAGGGGATTGTCGGCTCTTATCGCTTCTTCAACAGCACTTTCATCTGAAGATGAAAGTATCCCCCAACTCTGGGGAGTTGGGACAACCCCAACTCCCCAGAGACATCAGCTCGGGAGGTACGGTACCGTACAATATACCGTACCTCAGGGAGGAAAGGCTTTATATTCATCTGACCATTTAAACCGCTTCCTACCCCGGGTTTCTACAGCACTGGATGATTGAACTTCAGCCACAACAGAGCCACAGAAGACATTCCAGGCCTTGTGGTACCATTAGGTGATGGTACCACCATCAGGAGAAGTGCTGGAGTGCTCCAGTACTCCTCAACCTAGACTGAACATCACGACGGCTCCGAAGGGTGTCAGCCCCCAACACCCTACCGCCCCGGTATTTATTCACATCGTAGTACTCCAATAATTTTCAAAACAAATGGGTAACAGAATAAGCTCCTGCGGGCAAGGCTCTGACACCTTTAGAAACGGCCGTCCCTAACATGGGAAACAGACGCCGACCAAACGCCGCCCAATCTGGAACAGAAGCGTTGGATTTTAAGTGCCTGTTATGGTCCGCGGGTGGGCCTTTGAAGAACACCACCTACTCTGTATATCTACAGGGCCTTCCTCTATCCGTCACCTTGAGGACGCGCTCAGTAGGGGGACAGGATCCCCCCCTGGGTTATTATTATTATTATCATTATGAACTCTCGAAAGCATTTACACTTTCGGATACATTGAGAAGACGGGTCATAGCCAGGTCTAATCAAAGGTTTACATTGTTTGTAAGGTTCCTGGTTATACTGTATGTATATATATATATATATATATATATATATATATATATATATATAGGTTCCTGGTTATATTGTATGTATATATATATATTGTTTTAAAGTTAAAATCCGGCTGATTTTCGTTAGGTTATTACATTTCTGTTCTTGTTATATACTTATTTACAGTACTTATCGGTTACATGACAAATTTTCCAGTTATTGATTTAAGAACTTTCTGACAGTGGTGCACGTGTTTAGTATGACCGACTTTTGAATTGTGCCGTGAATACGGTTCGTGATCTTGAGTATTTCCAGAGACTGATTAAATGTTTTGGGTGTAAGACCTGTAACTGACATTATTATGGGTAATAACATAAATAGTTATTGATTTTTATTGCAAGTGGGATGTATCTCTCTGTTGGATGTTGTTATCGCTGGGCACTATTATATATGTCGTTGCAACAGTTTTCTATAAATGTAATGTGTGGTCTATTAGCGATAACGGTTTTATCTGTGAGGATAGACCTGTCATAGCACAATTTGTACGAGCTGCCCACTATTACTGTGGCTGGATTATACTTGTAGTACAGCGAATCTATTTGGTACTCACCAAATAGGTGAGTACTAGTTCACAAATAGGTGAGTAAATAGTTTTATATTTGGTACTCACCAAATATAAAACTGGCCAACACTCGTTGGCCAGTTTTCGGTGAATTATTTTGGCTACATTGTTGTGTCTTTCTGTGTAGTCAGTGGCGGCAAGAAGCTTGCATCCGGCGATTATGTGGTCTATTGTCTTAGGAAACATTTTACAATTTCTACAATGGTCAAAGGCTACGGTTTTGTCCTTTATGATGCATTTCCTGTAATTGAGTGTGTTGATGACCTGGTCTTGGATAGACATAATGAAGCCCTCAGTCTCAGGAAACAAAGAGTCTCTTTGTAACCTGTTGCAACCGAGTCGTTTATCGATGTACGGCTTATGAAGTAGTACCTGCCATAGAATTCTTTGCTCGTCCATTCTTGCTTTTTCTGGTCTGTTGTGTAAGTTTCGTCTGAAGCGTTTGGCGAAGATAAGTTGAAAGGAGTATAGCATATATCTATTTGTCGGATAGCTGAGTGGAGAGGATGTGTTTTTCCTACGAAGTATTGCCTGAGTATATGTACTTGCCTACTGTGAAGATTCTGAATGGCAACTAGCCCACATTCTCTACATCGACGCGTGATCGTCATTCGTTGTATGCATGATTTTGGATTGTGCTTATTATTTTTAGTGAGGAGAACACGAAGTTCGCGTTGAAGATTTTCCAGGTTTGTTTTTTTCCATCTTATGATATCAAAGGTGTATGTTAGGACGGAAATAGCAAAAGTGTTCATCGCCTTAAAGAGGTTTCTCGAATTAAGGTTTGTGTGGAGGAGCTTGCTGATTCGCTCAGAGAACAGGTTGGTGATTTGTTTCTTTATACCTGTGTGATTTAACTGTGAATTTTGTTTATTATTATTATTTAAAAATTCAACAGAGAGTTTCTTTTAAAGAAAATTCGTTAATTTTATTTTAAACAAACTATGAGAAAGTCTTTAAACGTTCAGTAATTTATAAAAAATGACATCGGAAGCATTATACCGTTTACAGGTGAAGTTTAACCGCCGCTTAGGAGATGCCGGTTGACAGCAGTTTTTCCATTTTTCGCTCACCGCCCATCAATATGCCCGCAGCCTAAACGGAAAAAGTGAATATACAGAGTTGTTTTAATTCAAACAGAACGAACAGCAGTCGATCCAAAAATCCTCTAATTGGATGATAAAATAAATGATAAAAGATTAGCCATTAGACATACGATAGCACTTTTTTTTAGATATTTTTTTCCGTTTTGCATGCAGGTTAGGTTCAAACGTAGACCTATCATAAATAAAATGAGATCACGTAGTTTAATAAAAAAAAGTGACTAGGAAACAAAATAAGGCTGCTTTTGTTATTTTTCTTATTATGAAATCGATAATAAAGCTAATCGTCAAAGTAGTGCGACTATAGAATGGCTGATCGCATATAAATAAATCTGTACTTCGTATAGAATTTGTTTATGTATAATTTTAAAACTGATGAATTTTTTTTTTTGAGTTGATCATTAAAGAGGTAACAATAAATTTTACATAATAATAAACATAGTATGTAACTTAAACTATATATAATAAATACGTATTCAATATTAAGCAGTTCAGTGGACGAAAAATGTTCTCATTAGTACTAAGTCAAACAATTATTGAATGCGCCTATTTATGGATACTACAATGTAGTCATGTAATAAACTGTAAGATCCAGTTTATAACTTGCTGCGTAGTACAGTTCAAATTATCTATAAATATTAAAAAACATATTATTGTATAATTCGAATAACAACAAATTGTAAACATTAACAAAAAAATAAATTATTAAAAATATTAAGTAACCTCTATCTCAAAAGGCTTGACGCATAAAGAAGTAGCACGCGAGAAAAGGTTAAATTTGCGTAGACGATTGCATAATCAATCCCCCTCCAACTCGTAGAATCGAACAGTTATGAGACACGTTTCTCTCAACGTTCAACAGTTGAATAAGTTACTCCTGCCGAAAATTGCATCCAGTTTCATTAGTGTTATTCAGTTGTTGGTGATGAATATTTAAATTGTTCGTATGTTTTCCTTTGCACAAATACATAAATACCTTTCGTATCGAGTTTACATCCTTAAAAAATATTTTAATGTACGTATAATTTTTTATTAAGTTCGTTTCTCTGGTTAAGATTATACGGACTATGCGATATTTTATGTAAATCATCTCCAGGATGTACTCACTTTACATATTTATATCATAGTTTAATTCCACCACGTTCTTTGTAAAAGAACTGTTTTTTTTAGAATCTAAAAAAGTTTTCCCTGTAATTGGATAACCAGAAAACAAAAAAGTAACAAAAAAAAAAATATCAAAAATTATTAGGCATTTGTATTACATCATTTCTTTACGCATAAAAGAACAACTTTTACTGTACGAAATAAGATTAATTTGTTATAAGTCTTCAGCGGCTATTTTTAAACACTGAAGTTTCATTAATATAGGAAAATATAAAGTAGATTTTCACTTATAGACCAAAAAGTATATATATATATATATATATATATATATATATATATATATATATATATTGATAAAAATTAATTTTTCCTCTTTTTGGTTTTATTTTTCTTCCGTGAGTAATACTTTCGTAGAAATCATCGAAACTATTTATACAAATTAAATTAAATACATGATTAAAATAAAAATAAATAAATGCGACTGAGATGGCAAACACACCTCTATGTATTTAAAAAAATTTTAATTAAGTTTTTAAATTTTCATATAAAATATTCTGATGAAACGGAGATCTCTGCGAAGGACTAAACGTCCCTTTGATTTTGAAAAAACAAAGTAGTATGAGGAAAAATGTTTTTTATAGATAATTATATTTTCCTACTGGAATGCAATTTTTTAGATTATTTATCAAAAATATGTGTTGTTCTTTTATGTTTTTGCTTTAGTAAATAAAAAATTCAGCCGAGTGAATAGCATGAAAATAATATTTTCCTTAATACTGAGTGATTCAAAGAAACGGCAAATTTAAAAAATTAAATAACGTTAATGAAAAATTTTTTTTAGAAAATGAATTTTATTTTATGTAATTGTACACATGTTGCCATTTTAGGATACATACGTTTTAGTTTATTTTTTAAAGATGACATCTTGCAGCTGACCTCCTCTTTTACGTAAACATTCACGAAGTCTCTTCGTTAAATTGTTCGTGGTTTGACGTAACATCTCAACTGGAATTTCCGCAATTGCTTCTCGGATCTTTGCCTTCAGTTCTTCCGTTGTAGCAGGTCTACTGTGGAGCACTTTGCTTTTAAGGTGACCCCACAAAAAGTAAACGCAAGCTGAGAGATCAGGCGATCTGGGAGGCCATCTAATGTCACCATTTCGTGAAATGACACGTTGTCCAAACAATCGGCGTACAGCTGCCATCGATATTCGTGCAATATATGACGTTATTCCGTCTTGTTGAAACCAGGCTGTGTTAAGAATTGGTGGAAATCTCTTTTGTTGTTCCACAACAAAGGTTTCAAGCATGGCTACGTAACCAGCCGACGTCACTGTAATCGCAAGACCGTTGTCATCCTCAAAAAAATAAGGGCCTATAACACTGTAAGATGACATAGGACACCACACGGTTACTTTCTGGCTTAGCAACAGACGCTGGTGCAGCTGCGTAGGATTTTCTTGTGCCCAGTATCTGAAATTTTGCTCGTTAACAAATCCACTGAGGTGGAAATGCGCTTCGTCTGACATCCACAGTTCGTGAACAAACTCTTCGTTATCATTTATCTTCTGAAGCATTACATTACAGAATTTTGCTCGCACAACTGCATCGTTCGGTTTCAGTTCCTGGACGATCTGCAACTTGTATGGATGGTATTGCAAGTCCTTCACTAACATTCTTCGAACACTTGAACTATGCAATTGTAAAGATGCTGAGAGACGACGGATTGACCGATGTGGACTTCGTGTGACAGCATCTTGTAAAGCTTGAACATTCTGTGGTGTACGGACGGTTCGCTCACGGCTTGGAGGTTTCTTTTTCATTGCCGAACCAGTGTCCTCAAAATTATATATCCATGTTTTAATTGCATGTGCTGATGGAACACGGTCGTGCCGTCTCAGATTAAAATGACGGCGAAATTCTCTACGCGCTCCCTCCACACTGTCATTGTTTTTGTAAAACGCTTTGATAGCAAATGCACGTTGCGCACCACTCCAAGGATCCATGACAACTAAATGGCAGGTTAGGTTAGAGAGGCTGGCGCCACTTATCAAGTGGTACCAATCGCCCAAGGCTACCAACACAACTTTCAAAATTTCCCGTTTCTTTGAATCACTCTATATCTATTGAATGCAAAGGGAAATACCGCAACTTGAGTCACATTATGATTAACCAAATAAAGGTGAAAGTGTTTTCCTAAGTATCTAGACACCAAATCCGGACCAGATGTATGAGAATCACGTTTGAAAATAAAACAGTAATGAGTTTGTTTTTCATTTATATACTGGAAGAACTTAATAAAGTGCAGCAAAATGTATTGCCGGAACTTGCGGTCTTATTTGTTCGTCCTTCTGTTCACTGCGTATTATTACATAATGAGTTCTAAACAGAACTTGTAGTGTGTAAGTACGCAGAGTGTAGTTCCAAAAAAGCAAACTCTGGTCTCTTGATTCGAACAGAGTTTACTGCGTTGTAACTGAGTCTTTTTCAGTGCTGTTTTGAACTGGTGGTCGAATGTGTTCCTTCCCCAGTTTCTGAATTTTTGCTGATTGAGTGCTGCTGCAACCTTTTTACGCCATGTATTTTTTAAAAAATCACCTCCTTTTCACAGTGATTCGGAGTTTCAAGGTGTACGATTTTTTCGAGTACCCGCCTCATTGCGACAAAAGAGTGGCAACGACTTCTGGTCGTAAGACCCTTGTAACAAGCAAAGGAGTTGCCCCACTTAATCCTGTTTGCGTTCTTTTAAGAACGAGAGCCGTAATCCATGACTGCGTGTTAGTTTACGAACTTCACGTATTTGATCCAGCAGCGGTGAAGAGGTACATTGAGTGACAGGAGAATAAAGAAGATTTCGGGCTATGCGTGGCTCGCTGTAAGTAGTTGTCACGTTTCTGGGCTTGCCCAAAAGTTGAAGTAGAAGGAAGACAGTGAAGTTTTTATTCGTTGTTAGGTCAGAGTATCTCCGGCCATGACAGATATTCAAGAAGTAGGCAGGAAGTCTGGTCGGAAAAAGGGGCCGGAACCTTTTCCTTCGACCTCCTCGGTCTCTCAGAATGATGGCTCGGTGACAGATGTAGGGGTGCCCACCCGGGTGGAGATTAATCCCATAGTTGATGAATACCAGCGGGCTTATGGCAGACTTGGCAGTTCTGCCTCGCTGGCCCACGAGGTTCATGCCGAATTGGATAACTTGTTGAGTTACCTGGCAAACCCTAGGAATGCAAGTGCGGCTACGAGAGATGGATTTTTACCCTCTGAAGTTATTTGGGAAGCTTTTTCTACATTTGTGAAAGGATTTCACGACCTGGCCTCAAGCCTAAGGAGGTCACAATAGTCCGGAAGTCCGCCCCGATCTCGGTACAACCGAAACGGTATTGGTATCACTGGCCGAGAACGAATTGCAGGTGGTGAACTCGGGGCTTGACTCCGATGAAGCGATCTGTGTGTCAACTGAGGAGGGCCGCGCAACGTGAAGGCGATCCTAATCGGCGCGCGGCTCTACTTGCTGATTATCGCAGGAAGAGGGCCAGATACTTTCATTGTATTAGGTCCTCTAAGCGCAATTCCTGGCGCTTTTTTCTTCAGGAGCAAGAGAATAAAGAATTTTGGGGTATATAGAGTTGTATATACCCCAATTATATTTTGTTTGTTGTATATAGAGTTCTTGGGCATAAAAGTAGAAAGAATGTCCTATTGTCGGCCCCTTCGACTAAGGATCGTATTGTGATGGACAAAGATCTTGTCCCCCATATTTTATTGAATGATTTACTTCCTGATGACACTGAGGTTGTAAAGCATTATATCACCAACGTATCCGGCGGGAAATAGCAGGGTTCCATACTGAGGAACAATCTCTTGAGATTACCGAGAAGGAGGTTCGTCAGGTGATCTGTGATATAGCATAGCACAAAGCCTTCGGGTATGATTGCATTACGGTGAAACTCCATGTTCGCTCGTTACCTGTGATTCTCGGTCCTTTGACTAGAGTTTATAATAGGATGCTTTCTACTGGTATTTCCCGGCTTTTTGAAAGCATGGGGATTGATATTACTTTTTAAAGGTGGTGACAAGGACTCCACTATTAGTTCTTACCGGCCTTTGACGCTCTTTCCTGTGATTGGTAAGGTTTTTGAGAAAATTTTGTATCTCCGTATTAATAGTAGGTTAACTTATGAGCATTTGTTGATGGACAGCCAATATGGCTTCCGGCCTGGCAAGAGCACGGAGGACGCTTTGAGAGTAATGAATATTGACTCCTCCAGTGTATGTATGTGTTAGGTATTTTTCTGGATATATCCGGGGCTTTTAACAACTTATGGTGGCCCTCTGCCTTATTTGAAATGCAGAAGCATGGTTGTACATGGAATGAAATAAAAACTCTCTCAAGTTATTTCAGCCATCGGACTGTTGCCCTTCGTGATGGCGGCTCAGAAGTAGGGAAGACCCTGTCCAAAGGATGCCCGCAAAGCAGTGAACTGAGTCCCCTTCTTTGAGTTATTGAGTTCGATTCTATGTTACGGTTGAGGATGCCTAGTGGCTGCCACATCATTCCTTATGCGGATGACGGGCTATTGCTGATTAAGGGGGACTCGCGGAATGGGATAGAATTTAGAGCTGTTCATGCATGTGATATTATCAGATTGTGGAGTCTCCAGCATAAGATGATTTTGATTCCGCAAAAAACCACGATGATGTTATTGAAAGGTAGGCGGCTGACCAATTCTTATCGAGCGCGAGTTTCAATGGCCGGCCTTCCTATCAGATATATTTCTGTACAGAAATACTTGGGTGTAATTTTTTATGAGAATCTTCGATTCCACCTTCAACATGCTGCCAAAAAGGCCGTTGATTCCTTTTTTGAATTTGTGGAGTTATCCATCCCGATTGAGGGTTCAATTTCCGTACCATGCGTATCCTTTACAAGGGTGTCACTGAGGCTATTATGTTGTACGTTGCGCCTGTTTGGGCTCATCGTATGGTCTTTAGGTGTTATAGGAACTTTGTCTTGAAAGCCCAGCGACTCCTTTTGTTGGCTGTTGTTGGCGGTTACAAGAATGTCTTGCAAGAGACGGTCTGTGTTACTGCAGGCATTAAGCCGATAGATATTCTTGCCATTAAACGTAAAGAACGTTATATTTCCAAGAAGGATGATCTTACTGCAGAATGTACGCGGGAGATTGAGGACCAAGGTTCTGCATCTTGGCAGGCCAGGTGGGATGACTCTCCTACTGGTCGCTACACTTATGGTATATTCCCAACTGTGACTGATTTACATGCAGTTAGGTGGATTTCCCCAATCGGTATATTACACAATTCCTTTACGGGTACGGTACCTTTAGGGGAAGTTTGGCTAGGTTTCGTTTAATAGATTCGGGCCTGTGCCCGAATTGTGGGGGTTGACGACAGAGTGGACCATGTCCTCTATGTCTGTACTCGGTACGAGGATGAACGTACCACAGTAGTTAGGGAACTTGAGAGCGTACTCCGTTCTGGATCTCAAAGTTAATTGGAAGGTCCGTGGAGAATGGTCGACAGTGTCTGGTTTCCTCAGTTTTCTTGCATTACGTAGGTTAGCTGAAGGTGTTTAAACGGAGTAGGTTCCCAGATGGCTAGGGTTTCAGCCGGACACATTTGATTGATCGGAGGTAGGCGTATTGGCACCGAGCCTCGGTCAGTTTGGTTAGAACAGTAATTGTTAAAGTTGAGTGGTGAAGCCGCTATCAGCAGGGGGGTGACCGTGCTACCGACTACGGCTGCATGGACTATCATGCAGTCGTAAGGTGTAGCACAGTCTTGCCGAGAGCGGTCTTTGAGTGTGATGAAATAAATGTTACGCGGGACTCTGAGATGGAGCTGGGTGGGAGTAAGAGGTCTGTCCTCGACTTCCTTGTGGACCAGATTGAAGTCCATTTTTCTTGAATCGGTTAATTGGTGTATTTTGTAGTGGGTGATGGAATGTAGGTCGGCCTGAATTTTGTTGTTACGTATAACAAACTTTTGAGTGGTGTGAGTTTGGCATTGCATTTGACTCGTTACTTAGTCGATGTTTGAGGCATTTACAGTCACAAGCGTTTATATTGTAATTGGGCTAGGCGCGAAGTTCGTGCTTCCGCGAACTCGGTTAGCTACTTCAGAAGGTGATACTGTGGGATAGGAAAAGTGAAGATTTCCGAGGGAAGCCTAAAGCAACGGAGTTGGATGAATGATTAGTTTTTACTGATGTAAATGTCTTCCGAGGCATTTGCATCGGTGGCATACCGACTGAGGCTTGGCTGGTGACCGTGAGATGTAATTAGTTAGAGGGTCTGAAGACGACCTCCGGTAAAGCCTTTCAGGGCTAGGACGGAGAGAATGTATGGCGACTGAAATCGACACAAGCTGGCTGTCTTCCCCTACGGGGTTGGGATGTAGTTACAAAAAGAACTTTTAGATCTTATTTTTATTAATAATGCAGTTATCTTTTATCATTCAATGATTTTTTTTAATAATTATTAGATGCCTTCGAGATTTTGGTTCGCAGTATGTTACAAAAGATTTTATAACTGATGGTTTGGAATCGACGTTTCCGGTTCTGAAATATACTCACATGTCTATTCTAGAATATAAAACTTACTACTGGATTATGAAAACAAGTATGATTATTGAAAGGGCATTCTAATTTACTTTCTTTTTTTGGAATCCATTATTCTATATCTATCATATTTATACTGACCATGAAAGTGAAAAAATTCGTCGGCATAATTCTTTAAATAGTTTTACATCTGAAAGACTTACCAGAAAGCAATTCATTACTTTAATCTCCGGTGATCTGACAAACGTTACGGATAAAACTTAGACAAATGATAACTACTGCTACTTAGAGTAATCGAAATATCTAAACATAAACCAGATAATATTTTGGTCTTAAATTCCTTCTTTTATGTATCTCAAAAAAAGTGGCGTCAAATCCCAAACATAATCACGCAAGCTCTCCCCAAATTTTAGTTCACTCAGGGTATATACTGAAATAAAGATGATGAATTAGCTGTTACAAATGATAAACACACACACACACACACATACACGAATACACACACACACACACACACACACACACACACACACACACACACACACACACACAATATGTAAATATTGCAACATTTGAAAATATTATGATAATTTACCAATAACCTGAAGTTTCTTTTTTGCTTTCCCATTGTGTTTTTGTGAGTAGTTTGAGAAAGTCTAGAATTTAAGTTTGAACCCTATTTATGAATGTAAATTTAAAAGAAATTCGACATTTTTAAAACTTTGATCTGTTACATAGAAAGGGTATAATTTTTTATCTGAAAATATTTTTAATGCGGGATCTCTTGAACTAAAAGATAATGAATGAGTAGAGATATAAAAAAGTTTATTTTTTCGATCAAACAATGAAATTCGATAAACTATAAGAAAAATAACAAAACCTTTTCTTCCCGAGAGCGCTATCGATATTTTCAGTTAATAATAACTAGGTACTATTATTTAATTAGACTGAAAACAAAAATCAAAACATAACAATACGAAGTTTTTGCATACTAATAGCGTTACTCTATAGTTACAAAGCGTTAATTTATGTTACGCTCTACAAGTTTAATTACTATACATTTCTCAAAAAATAAATAAAAATCGTAAAAAACCACAATTACTTTAATTTATAAATAAATAAAGCCTTTATTGTTTCCATTATTAACCACACAAATTTTTAAACCGACTCAATGATGAAATAACTGCAAAAGTGTTAAAATAAAATAATGTTTACACAATAAAAAATAAAAAGAATTCTAAAACTCAACTCTTCATTTTCTAGTTTAAAAATAATTATATTACCATCTTCTATTTTTTCAAAGCATTTTTAACTATTATAAATATTATATACAAATCATTTAACTTTGGAAACTAGATCCCTTTTTTAATGGGCAAAGACTTCCACTTCTGACTTGCAGTCTTAAGAGTGTCATCTTATCACCATCTGCTCTTTTGCCTTCCGATTTTCCTACCTGTTTGGCTCCCACTCAGTCACCTTCTTCGTCAATCTAAAATAAAATATATTAATTCTAAAATTATTTCTGCTTGAAACATGAAAGTAAAATTGTTACTTATCTTCCTTAGGGTATTATAAACAGAAAATAAATGATATTTTCTTTTCTGAAAATCAATTTTTTTTTATCAAAGCAATATTTTTAAATCGGTGAAGATTTTACTTGACCGAGGATTTTGTTTAACTTATATATAAATTTGCACGATAATACATACTTCGAGAGAAATGAAATGTTTCAATCTATGAAACGACATGGTTATTATTTTAAAAATAAATTAAAATGCTGCAAGTATGATGGAGTTGTAAAATAGATAAAAATCAACGTTTAAAATGACGATCTATTCGATTCTGAAGTTCAGTCTTCTAGTACGGTACGCACAATATAAATTGGCGTATTAATCTGGTTTCATAAAAAAAATTTAATTATTCCAGTAAAAACCGTAAATATTTTCCGCATAAAATAATATATACCTTCCGTCTTTTACCGTGTAGAAAAAAATCGCTGTTGTCGAATAGATATTTTTTAAAATTGACTTAAATTCATTTTTTAAAATGACTGTAAAATGAAAACCGACTGATATAAAATTGTAATTTTTACGAGTACTGGAACGAAAAGACAATTTTTAAAATAACCAGGGCGTTATTTTGGGAAAGAAATGGATTTTATAAAATAATATGACTGAATTTTAGTCATAATTAGTAGATAAACTACGCCGGTTGAAGCGCAAATTCAAGGTCATTCGACGCCACTGGGTGAGGTGTGGCAACCCCGCTGTGCTCTATCTCTCTCATTCTCACACACAGGTCATTCTCTCTATCTCTATCACTCTCGCACACAGGTCATTCGACGCCGCTGACTGAGGTTTGGCATGTGTGAACCCCCCTGTGTGAGAAAAATAAAAAATAATTCCTTGTTGAAGGTTATTTTTATATTTCTAACCAACACTTCCTTTTCGTTACATTATTGAAAGCCTACTCAATATTACACCATTGTGATCTAGCTTTCACAGCGTAAACAGTGCCTGTCGATAAAGTTTAATATTATTGTGCTTGTATCGTCAAAGAGCGTTAATTAATATTCTTTGAAAGAACACCATCAGTGCTGTTTAAAAGTGTAACCATCAAGATATTAAATAAAAAAGTAAGTGTAATAATAATTTACAGGGGGATTCACACATGCCATACCTCAGTCAGCGGCGTCGAATGACCTGTGTGTGAGAGTGAGAGAGATAGACAGATGATCTTCGTCAAGTAATTATTTTTTATTTTTCTCTCGTAGAGGGGGTTGCCACACCTCACCCAGTGGCGTCAAATGACCTTGAATTTGTGCTTCAACCGTCAAAACTTATCTACTTTAATTTTTGGTATCGCGAGACAAGATTCGGTAGCAACATTTTGAAACGAAATAATATTATATATCCGAATAATGGAGGTGGATTTTTTATGTAAATATTAATTAAAAATTCGAATAAATAACTGCATTTAGTTACTGCACGTTCTGTGTTGTTCATGCACACGTTTTTAACTTGTTAATATACTTTCATCGATCTCATAAAAGTGAAGTTTGTAACATCATGTACCATATAAAAAAGAAAAAGAATAAAAATTGCATGCCGTTTAGTAACATCTCGTTTTTCAACACGTGCTTTTGTTATCATTCTTTACAAAATAAGCGATACTTCGAAAAGAAAATTATTATTTGATTATTGAACAGAAAATATTTCCTTTGTTTGGAGATGTCTGTAATTTAATGACACAACTGCTGACAACTTATGCATATTGTGAAAAAAGGTTAGAGTACATCAAAATAGTTACCACAGTTTCTTATAATTACCCGGTAAGTTGTATATTACTTAATAAGGATAACTGTATCCTATATAAAAGTGTGTGTGTACTGTGTTTATTATTTAGTCACTCATTTTTGTAATTTAACACAAGATAAATTAAAATCGTAAGAATAACAAATTAAATCACATACACACATTAAACACATTAAGGAAAACTGAAATTAAAAAAAAGAAAAAAGTTTTTTAAAAATATTTTTTTAAATAATGAAAAATATTATACTGAAAGAAACATTGTTTCTAGCAGCATGCATTCTCCCACAGACACATACAAATGCAATTTATTTTGAAAATCCTCTCGGTGTGAACGTACCAAAATAAAACAGATGGCATCACCCCACTTAGCCTACATGTTGTTAACTATTACCTCTGTATAATCTTCACTGTACAATTATTGAATTTTCCATGGTCTGTCAATAAATGGTTCTTTATCGTCTACCTTTATGAGAAATGGATGGTATGAGGTGATTCCAACTGAAAAAAGCATGCCCAACATTTCCTGCCATAATTCGTGTTTCATAATCATCATTATAAATCTAAAATTTTTATGTTCTAGCTCTGTACTGTAGAACATATTACAAAATATTATAACAAAACTATTAAAATTCATATTTGAAATTGTATGAACATAAAACCAGTAATCAATAATACTCTTATGGAGAATATTTTTAAAAAGAATACAAAAGAAAGTGATAGTAAATTTAAAATATTATTTTAATGAAAAAGGTGTTTAATAATGAAATAATGTTAAAATTATCAATGCAAAATATTCCAGTCATTTTTTTCCACCGACTTGTGGTTATACTAAAATAGTATGACGGAATTAAATAATTAATAAAAATACTAATAGAGACCATCAGATGTTGATATTTGTGAAGAAAGAATATTAAATATGATTGACTGGAGATTTTATTACTTCCTTGCTTTTACTTTCTTTCACATGAAGTATTGAAATCCTTCAAAGAAGATATTTTATTTGTTGGTGAATACAATAAATATTTTGTGAGATAGTGACCTATTCTAATTCATGATAAGATATTGCAAAAATATTGATTTGTAAAACTTCATTAAATCTTTCACTTTTAGAATTCTGCAGCCTTTATCATGTTATCAGTTGATAAAATAGCATCTTCTTTATACAGGTTCCTTCCATTTCTTAGCAGAAAAATAAATATTCCAGATCTGGATCTTTCCCAAGACTCATCTCTCATCATAATAATAAATGAAAACACAATCTTATTATTCTAACAAAAAACCAATAAATTACTTCAAACTTTGCTGTGAGAAGTAGCTTACTGGAAGATTTGGTTAAAGTATACAGGTATACATGTATATTAAGTAAGTGTACAGGTATACATGTATATTTTGTAGGATGTAACTATAGTTCATACACTGGATGTACAAAAAAACAATAAATTATTCTTGTATGAGTTGCACAGTAATGATTTAAGGCTAGAATTAAATAGCAAAAAAGAAAATTTTAGTTATGTGGTGACTATAAATTGATTCCCATTTTCTGCTTGACATTGTACTAGCAAAGATGACTCCTGAACAAAAAGCCTTTTGTGTTTTGCAGTTTGCTAAATGTGAGTCTGTAGTTACAGTTTAACATGTGTTCTGTAGAAAGTTTGTTTGTGAACCTCCAACTGACAATAATATTCTTCAATGGCATAATCCAGATGCCTATATAAAGGAAAGAATAGGGGACGACCAAGCATGTCTGAAGAAAATACTGAATGTGTCAGGTAGTCTTTCTTGCAAAGATCTAAAAAATTTGTTAGGAAGGCCAGGTACAAATTTGCAATGCCAGTATTGGAATATTTTAAGGAAATGCATACATATGCGTCTGTACAATTTATAAATGTTACATGCTTTGAAGCCTACCTACTGACTTTGCAATAGGTGCCGACTTCGCATTTGAAATTTTGGAGCCTGAAGATGACAACTTTCTTGATCATATTGTGTTTAGAGATGAATCACATTTCATCTTAGTGGGAAAGTCAACATGCTTAATGTCCATATCTGGAGGTCAGAAAATCCCCATGAATTCTTACAAAGAAAAATGAATTTTCCAAAATTAAATATTATCTGTACAATATCCTGATGGAAAGTTTATGAGCCATTATTTTTCTCCTAAACAAGCGTAAAACGAGTTGCTTATTTGGATATGCTGGATACATTGCTCTTTTCTCAACTGCAAGATGGACCAGAGAATTTTGTTTGGCAACAAGGTGGTGAGCCTCCTCACTGGCATAACTCTGTATAGGATCGTTGAATGACATTTCACCCAACTGCTAGATGGTCTACCATACCCAATGATAGAGCTTGTTTTGAGTGGCTTCCAAAGTCACCCGACCTGACCCCACATGATTTTTCCTTTGGGATTTTATAAAGGATCTTATGTATATACCTTTGCTATCTACTGATCTACCCAATTTGGGGCACAGGATTGAAGCAATTGTCGCTTTTGTTACTCCAGACATGCTGGTTATATTAGACAAACTCCTATCAGTTGTGTGATGAGAGGTTCTCACACTTAACATTAGTGGGGAAAAAACTGTAAGAGTTACTGTTTCATTTTATTACTGTTAAGTCTAAGTTAAGCGATATTAAATAAATTTAAACCCTAATATTATCCTCTGTATGATCTTTACTATTAACAAAATTATGATATGGTGTATTTAGCTGCAACTCGATGCTTTTTTGTTATGAAAAACCATGCATTATTGGAATAACAAACATTAATTGAAACTGACTGAGAAGCAATGTAGATAATCACTTCTTTCCCCAGTAGTTCAGAATTCACTCATATTACAATTTTATCATTTTGTGAAACATTCTCATAGATCCTACAGTGAAAAACCTTCCCTTTTCCACAGCTAAAGTTTGAGATTTCAATACCATTTGTGCTATCAATAATAATATGAACATAATATAAACATAATAAATTAAATCATAATAAAATATAACATAAATTAAATCAATAATAATATATAAACATAATATGAATTATTCTTAATCTGTGAAGTTCTTTTAGCTCTTGGATGAATTTCTCTATTTTAATATTTTCTAATCTTTTCACTTTTTTTTTGTACCTTTAGTATTAAAACTTCAAACATATTTCTTTTTGGTTGAGTCTGGTTGTACAGTATATTTCAGGGAAAAATCAAAAGATTATACAAAATCTCTCTCTCTCTCTCTAATGGTGTTTGGGCGGATCGAGCCTCCATGAGATGGTCCTGGATATATCTGGAACAAATAGGAGAAATCTGTGCAGTGAACTGAATCTAAACAAACTTCACAACTTTATTTATTATTAAATCATACCGTGCTGTCAAGTCATTAGATCTCATTCAGAGTTGTTACTTGGAATCTAGTCCCACCACAGGTGACCCCTAGATAGTCAATCATGAAAGATTTTTTAAGGACTGCTCCACTGGCACTGAATCAAGCTACGCCAGAGTTTAGAGAAGGCAGCACTTGGATATGGTGGGCTGCCAATTAGAAGGTAACATGTGATCAGAAGCATTGGAATGCCCTAATATCGCACATATGAAGAAAAACAATACAAAATCCAAAACCAAACCAAAGCAAATCACATACATTTCAACACAAAATGTAAACTCACTCATGTAGACTGGTAAACTAAAGTAATAACCAAATTAATTGATCAACACAAGATTCTCATCGTGGAAATGTAGAAAATACATTCTTCATCTTGCCACTGGTACACTTAGATCAAGCCCTGTCGTAAGCATACTTTTTAATTGTGATGAACCATCACTTTGGGATAGATGAGACCAGCTACTAGCATCTTACTCTGCCTGTCTTAAAGGAAAACCAAATCCCCTGGTTCATAAAGCAAACCCTCATGCATAAACCCTCATTTCCAATGACATGAGAACCATCCACGTCTAAAACAGAATTACTTACATCTAAAACAGAATTACTTACAGTTTATGTTTTTTATTTTTCAAATTTGTCGTCTGAAACATTTTTTTACATAATTAATAAATTTCAATACGTGCGCCCTTAGTCACTCGACAAATTCTAAACGATACTCAACTTCTCTCCAAACATTGGTTAACATTTCTTCGTTAATGGTTGTCATTGCTTCATTAATTCTGTTTTTTAAGTGGTTTAGGTCGCGAATTTTTTGTGTATAAACAACGCTTTTGATGTACCCCCACAAGAAAAAGTCGCAAGGTGTCAGGTCTGGACTCCTTGGAGGTGAAAGTATGGGTCCTTGCCAGCCTATCCATCATTCTACAAATTTTTCGTTCAAAGCGTCCATGACCAATGCATTGAAGTGCGGGGGAGCACCATCTTGTTGGAAATGAAGTTGATGAATATTTTCGAGTTCATCCAGCTGAAGTAAGCAATAATTGGTTAACATGTCAAGATACACAGCTCCATTAATTGTTTTTTCAGCAAAGAAGAAAGGCCCTATTACACGATTTTTCATCACACCACACCAAACATTAACTTTAGACAAATCGCGTTGTTTCTCAATAATTGCGTGTGGGTTTTCAGAGCCCCATATTAGTGAATTGTGTCTGTTAACACATCCATTCACATGGAATGTAGCTTCGTCTGTAAAAATTATATCATCTAAAAATGATTCGTTTTCACTTATTTTGTCCAACATTTCAACAGCGAAATTGTAACGTTTTACACCATCATCGGGTTTCAATTCCTGCAGTATCTGGATTTTATAAGCGTGTAATTTCAGTTTTTTATGTAAAACTTCGTGAACTGTTGATTTTGGAATACCTAATTCGATGATTCGACGGGAGATGGACTTCCCAAGATTTCTAATTGCCGATTGTCTAATTAGTTCAACCATTTCGTCTGGTACACTTGGTCTGCTGGTTGATTTCTGTTTCTTAACTGATCCAGTTTCTTCTTTCAGGGATACCAATAAAACACCTAGAAATTTCCCTACAATCTTCTTATGAATTACTGAAACCACACCATTCTTTTATGATAATCCTGTGTAGCACCAGTGGGTGTTCATACCCAGCATTTAATGAATCTTTTAAATTTTGACACACATTTTATTTTCCCAGCATATCCTTGTTCATATCCTCCATGGAGATTAGACGCCCATAAATTTTAACTGTGACCTCACTATATATAATAAAAAATTAACAACTCCTCTTGTCTTGCAGCAAACCATTTTCTACTAACGATAAACGCAGTAGTACTCACAAATTACTCACAAATTGCGCAATATTATACACAGATGGGTTGAAGCAAGATACCATTAGACGTGCTTTTTTTGTAAATAGCAGAACCTATGTGCTTGATTTACCTGGTGTTACAAGTATATACAATGCTGAACTGTATACCATCAATATGGCTTTGAATATCATAAGTCATCACATTCTTATCTGTAGCAATTTGTGTAGTGCACTCCAATCTTTACAAGATTTGTATTCTAGACATCCTATTGTCACCAAAATTCATAATTCATTTACCAAGTTGAATTTTCAAAACACACGAGTGAATTTCTCCTGGATCCCTAGCCATGTTGGAATGCTGGGTAATGAACGTGCAGATTCCGCTGCTAAAGTTACATGTAGCCTATTGCCTTTCACCACTCTAGTTACTACTAAAATTTTATTCCATTAAACATACTTTTCAAAGAAGGTGGTAAGGTGACTGGACTGTTGCAGTGGATAATAATCTGCGATACATAAAAAATATGGCATTACTATGGCACTCTTCATGCAGAAAAATTCACTGAGAGGAAGTGGTCGTGTGCCGATTGCGATTAGAACATACCAGACCTACTCAATGATATCTGATGTCAGCAGAAAACACACCACTGTACGTATGATACAACTGCCGCTTGACTGTGCGCCATATCTTTGTGAACTGCATATGTTATGCAGTCTCGCATCATAAATTTAAATAACCGAAGGACATTCATCACATTCTATGAAATGATAAGAGTGTACTAAATCAGGTATTATTACTTCTAAGAAGAATCAGTATACTTCATAAGATTTAATGATAACCAACCATAAATTTTTTTTTATTTTGTTATTCGTGTTACATATTTTATCCTAATAGTTACGTTTATTTTATTATTTTAGTTTTAATCTTATTATTATCTTAGTTTTAACCCATTTTTTATTAATATTTTTTAATTTGTGAGAAAGGGCTTTTCTGTTAATATTTTGGCTCAGGCAATGATAACACAAAAACGTTCCCTCCCAAAAAAATATAAACTCAATTTAGAGAAATAATAACAAACAACCTAAATAAAAAAACCTCAATTCAAACAAGTACAACAAAAAAATAGCTAAAGCACAAAAATTAACCTGGTGCACCTACAGTAAAAAATTTCTACCTATAAATGCAAAAATAAAACACTACAACAGAGTTATAAAACTGGAAGCCACATATACAGCAGAAACACTCTTTCACCTGAACTATCAATTAAAGACCAACAGACTCCAGAAATTGGAAGAATCTGCATCAACAAAAAGTGCCAGAAAGACGGGCAGTAGTGGATTGTGTCCAACAAAGTCATGTACAAATTGTTAGAACCCTTCACTGATAACATGCATAAGAGGAGACTAGGATTCTTTGGACACCCCATGAGGATGCAAGATTTGAGGCTTCTGAAACAGCTAGTACAGTACAATCTCAACTTGAAAAACACCAAGACGGGATAGAGATGGATCAGAGAAATAAGAGAGGATCTGAGGAAAATTGGCCTTAAACCAGAAGATACCACAGACAAGATAAAATTAAACAAAAGAATCAAGGACAAAAACACTCGCTTCAGACTCACAAGAAAGAAAATACAACATGAACATTTTCAACACCAGAGAGGGCACAGAGATTGAAACATATGAAAAAGTACTGAGAGGACCGCAAGACCTAAACAGTCCCTTCAAACAGACTTGGATAATGAACTGACTCAAGTGATCTTACGCAATCATAAAAGATGAAAAAAAAAATTATATATTTATCTATCAGAAATGATATTGTACTTTCATATGGGAAAACTAATTTTGTTAAATACATGCTTACTTTGAAATTTCTAAATATTTACAAAATTTCCCATAAATGTTAATTCTGGATTGATTTTTTTATGTAAGTGTACTGTACAAATTTTATGATGACGCCATTAATAACTTTGTAAGTTCAACAGACTGGAGAGTTGGTATGTTTAAGAAATAATTCTTTACATTATAACCAACACTTTTTACTTTTATTTTTTCCTCACATATTATTTATAGCCTACTGGGCTGCACCAGCGGTAAACTTGTCATTGCAAATAACTTGTTTAACAGCTGATTTTCAAAGTCGAAATTTTGCAGGTTCAAATTCTAATAAAAGTTGGTTGCTTTTATATGGGATTTAAATACCACACAATGGATACTGGTGTACTTTGGTTGTTAGAGTTTAATTAACCACATTTCTAATGAATGGTTGGCTTGAGTCTTTGCAAGACTACACTTCAATTACAAGTCATATAGCATCCTCATCTTATTGGCTGTGGGGGGGGGGGGTTGCTTATTCTTCACTAGTTGAACAGATAGCAATGCACATATTAGGAATATTAATAACAATAATAAATATTATTAATGTTAGCAAAGAAGGCTAACATAAGTTACCACAACCATTGTTAAACAAAGGGTTCCTCTACTTCATCCATGAAAGAGTGAACAGTGGCATTTTATCCTACTGTTTTTTAATAAAAAATATTATAATTTGTAAGTAATCTAATTCCTGCACTCACAGTTACTTAATGAAATATACCAACCCAAGAAAAATAGATCTACCACTTTTTTCTCAAGGGAAATCTCACCTTACATATACATGTGTGTATATGTGTATGTTACTTTTTATGGATATATTTAAGTGAGTTGGTTTATTCTGATGTTGGTTTATGTGGTCTTTCATCAGTCTTATAAAATAAGTTCACTAGTAACTCTGGATGAAATACTAATCAGGTATTCAAGTGTCAGGTAATAATAAAAAGTTGTTTTTAAGTCTTTTTTTATGCCTGAGTTTGGTCCACAGGATTTTACCACTTGTAGAACTGAAAATATTTCACTAAAAATATCTATGTGTCATTTCAATCCTTTCAATATCAAACCCAAAATGTTGGTTTTAAACTACAGTAACATTTTTCAAAATCTAACCCTAAAAATTGTTCCAATGATTTTGATTAGATTTTAATACTTATCAACACAGTAAGTCCCAAATTATAAAAGTATATAGTGAAAATTTAATTTATTTTATTTTTTACTCCTTGCCACCTTTTGGCAAAAATTGTTTTTGAATTTTTATAAAAAAGTTTGTCTACCAGAAAAAATTGTTATTTCGTATATTAAAGGCCATAAAATGCAGCACAATCTTTATAACAGGTATTTTGTGTGAATTCAAAAGTTAATGTGATTTCTATTCAACAGTATTTATTATGTTTTTCATAATGAGTAAGAATGAAGGGGATTTTGTTGACGGAATAATAGAGCTCTAACTAAAAAGTGGAAAATGGTTGGCATCTCTCATCCCGACAAGTCTTTGTATAGAAAAACATTTTTATTTTCAGAACTAGGTTTGTTTAACAGAACCACTCCATTCCTCCATTTAAAAATTTGTTAATTTGACAAATATAGAAATCGATTCCTTTTTTTTTATAGTAGTCTTCTTTTTTTATATAATGAGTATTATTTTTTAATATATTAGTAATTTTTTTAAAAATTATCCTAATACATTTAATAGTTTATTGAAAATTTTATTTTTAGTATATAATTAATGAATAAGATTACACTATGTAAGGTTGAATAGAATCCTACATTCAGATATGAGTATTATCACCCTTTGTTTGCAGATGATTTTTCTTAATAGAAATGTCATTTTAATTTTAATTAATAAATTGTTTAAATATGTTTTGTTTTATTTGACACATGACAGAGAAAATATTTGAACTAGAATAACTAAAATGTTTGTAACTAATTAAGTTTTTCAAGTTATACAATATGTTTACTAAACAAAGTTTTTGTAAATTATAAGAAAAATAAAATATTTTATTATTTTAAATAAAATTGTTTTTTTAGGACAATTCGGGTCAATTTTTTTATTTTGATTATAGTTACCCGTTTAATATGTTTTTAATGCCAAAGAGATCCATAGTTATAAATAAAGACTGATTAAAAGGTGTTTGGAATCTCGTTGTTATTGTTGAGAATAAGTTGTATATTTACAACTTATTGTTCTCAACTAGTAAATTCTGGGCAGTTTAGCACTGTAATGAATGCATCACTTGGCCTACATCTATAGAATTCATTAATGTCTTGTATAACATTATGTAAATTACAGTTTGCATTATTTGTGAAATAATGATTAATACAATATTACCACTTGATGATTTATTGCTTAAATTGTAAGAATTTTTCTAAATATCTCATTATAATAATTCCTATACTTTTTCTATAGAATCTATCCTTTTTTTATAGAATTCTTACATTTAAGATTCTTGAATCCCTTTCAGAAATTGATTTGGAGAATCCAAATCAGAATATATTTATTGAATGCCATAATTTCAGTATACACTGATATTTCAGTTCACTGTTTTGTTTATAATTTTTTTATTATACAAATATGCTTGATTTATTATTTAGTGCTTCTGAAAATAAATATCATGAGCAAAGTAAATACATTTGCTATGACGAAGATAAAGTTATACGTTATGACAAAAAACAAGTTTTACCTTGTAGGTGATATTTTATTCTGGTTGATGTCAATTTTTATTTCTTTTATAACCTTGATAGTTCAAACAGTACCCTAATTTAAGTTGTACACTCCCGCCGACTACGACGCAGTTGTGAACAACGTGTCTGTTGTGTTGAATTATTTCATTTGTTTGTTATTGAATACTGTGTTGTTGAAATCATATTTAAAATTTTTACTAGAATTATTTTAATGAGATTAAACTATTTTGAAATCATACAATTTGTGGTAATTTATCACACTTCTTGAATTTCAAGTTACCGAATTCAACGACATTTTATTGTATTTGTTTGTTGGTAAGCGTGTATGTTTTTCTGCAACGCATTGGTTCCTACTGTGCAGTGCTGGATGTTAATGGTGTCTAAGGGGTGTTAAGTTGAGGTAGCAATAATTCGTGTTTAACTCTGTTATTCTTTCTTCTGCCTTCTTATTTTATCTTATACTTTATCTTGTAATCTGTTTCTTCGTAAAAAAAGATATTTTATACTTCCTGAAAATATAGATCTTCCAAGTTTAAAAATTTATACGTAGTTGTAGAATTATCGTTATCATTTAATAAGTATTTGCTGGTTTCGTTAAGCATTATTCTTTTTGTATCATAAATAATAAAAAGTCATTATGTCAGCATCTCCTGTCGCTCGTCAGGCCACCCAAAGTCAGACAATTCCTTCTCGTAGAATTCTTATTAACGATTCTTCTCAATTGCCAGTAGATTACTCCACAACACCTGGAGGAACATTGTACTCTACAACTCCTGGAGGTAAGAAATTAATTTATGTAACGTGTTCTTTAACATGTTACATATAACTTTTTTTCTAACAAAATGTTGCTCTCGCACAAGGTCAGACTGGAAAAGTCATTTGTTTTTATACTTTACAGGACTAAGTTAAAGAAAAACTATAGTAGGTATATTTTCTATCAATTAAAATATTATATCTGCCCCTAAAACTATTTTTTATAGTTAAAACAAGTTTAAAGTTTATTAAGATGTGTTATTTATGGGAAAATAAATCGATCCTGTTGGTCGCATTTATGTAGGTGTTTTACCTTCCAAAACGATATTTGATGTGTATCTCCGGGTTATAAAATGATAGCTTTGTAAAATTTTTTTTTTAATGAAGTAGATGTTTTAATAATTTTTGTAAATGTCTACTCTTGTTACCCGAGAAAATTTATTTCCAAGAACGATATCAGCAAAAATTTTAATTTTGATGCCCATGACTTAATGTTGTTTTAAAATATGAAACATTTCTAAAAAGCTCATCCTTAATTGTATTTATTTTTGATGACTGCCATTCTCTATTTTCTTTATTTTTTCATACTACTGGTTTAAAATGTAATTCACAATTTTTAAATGATGCTAATTTATTTGTTTTAATTTATTGAAAAAGTTGTAAACAAAGTCAAGGTCATCAACTAAATATCAATCTATCTAATTTTGGATTTGCTTTAATCCTCAAATCATAAACATTCATATGTTTTTAGTGTAAATATAATCAAAATCATCATCATTGCTGGGTAATGGATTGTTATATTGTAATGATATAAACCTGATGTCATTCTGATTTTCAATTTTCAAACAAAAATTTAGCAGTATGACAAGTAGATGTAAAAAAAATTATGCATATTTACACTTTGCAGAGTGTAACCGTAGTTAATGCTTTTTAGTCTTTGTCATTTCTTTATTCTTTTTTTATATTTATGAAGATGCAGATTTCTTACCTTTTCTGTTTCTTGTGATCAGCTAGTTTTTGTTTAGGTGGCCTTTTTTCATTTATTCACATTTTAGATAAATAAAGCTTATTTTAAAAAGCACAAGATACGTGAAAAACATTTTTTTCAATTCGTCTTTAAATTAAAATGATGTTCTTCAAATGTGGTAGATTATTTATTTTTTTTATGCTTTTTCATATTGTCAGTTATTTTAGAT
The DNA here is from genome assembly GCF_047948215.1 of Lycorma delicatula. Taxonomy (NCBI): domain Eukaryota; kingdom Metazoa; phylum Arthropoda; class Insecta; order Hemiptera; family Fulgoridae; genus Lycorma; species Lycorma delicatula. The sequence goes on along the minus strand of NC_134455.1, from coordinate 343,046,909 downwards.
TTATGTTTGATTAACCCTATGGTGGTCGGGCAGAAAAAAGTTAAGGATAACTTAATAACTCAATAACTTAAGGATAACTCAATAATGGTTAGGCTGGGTCTGTTGGACCCAAGAAATAAAACACGATATATCAATATTAAATATATTTAATTACAAAAAATCATTAATATCTAGAGCGATACAAGATAAGATAATATTATTTCATTTTGAAAAAGTTTTAAATATTTTTAAAGAATTTTTAAAAAATACAATTTTTTTATATTAAAAATCTGAGTATCTTGCAAAAATGTTATTTAAAAAATGAAAACCTCTATTAAATCATTTGTATATAACAAAATCTTAAATATTTACAAAGGTAGCAATGTAAGATTTAATTTGACGTAGGTTAGAAGAGAAATGCATGGTAAATAAACAAGATACTTATCTGTTAATTCTTTACTTTTCAAAGCAGTCTTCACACACAATTTCTGCATGTATCAGACAACCACACCCTTTACTTTTTACATAAATACTTAGTTTTATTGATAGTTCACGTTATATATGGTGGTCTAACCATATTTGGATCACATTGGTAATTTTGTTTTACAGAGTCAATAAAAAATATTCATAGATTCGACTACTAAGTCAGTCAATCGACAACTAAGGCAATTGTTGTTTTTTGAAAAACAATTCCCATGATTCTATTGGTGGGAATATATTCATTACATGTCTGACACTGCCAGGTAAGTATGTGGAAACTATATTGTGCCACCTAGTTCTGACATTTTACAGGCAAACTTATTTCCTCAATTTGGTTTTTTATCTCCACCCAAATAGAAGTATGATGACAACATACCTGAATCTGCATGAGCAGCATTGGCTGAAGTGGGCATGGGATCACTAGAAACAGAAGACACTTTCAGTTCTACAGTTTCTATTTATCAATTACTAAGTTCACATTCACTATTGCTGTCATGGTCACTAAGTAGTTCAAAGTTCGGATTGACATCAGAATCATCAATCTTACTTAAATCATTATATAAAATTCTGTCAATTTCACGAATAGAAAGTTTTATTTTCAAAATTTATCAGAACATCATTGGAGTTTTGTACATTATGTAACTGACTAAAATTACATGTACAACAGTAAAACACTATATTTGATACAGACTAAAATTAGTAACGAAAACGGTCGGACTGGGGTTTGTCAGGCCAACATGCGATTTACTAAATTGTTATTCACAACTGATGCAATAAGTTGCTGAATTGTGATATCAGCGACCTCTTGGGGCGTTTTAGGAAGGTACATGAGTGTTCAATTCAAAACAATAACTTTAAAAAAAAGCAATACTTTACAATGAAAACTGCTGGATCTCAGAGACCCTGCCTGACCATACTAGGGTTAAGTTTTTAATAGTACCCATTGTTTTAACAAATTTTGTATACAAGAATTATTTTCTGTTAAACAAATTTTTATTAAGACTAAATTGCTTGAGCAGTTAAGTTTATTATTGAATTACAGAAGAGTTAATCAAATATCTTTGGGTTTTTATTCATTGTATAGGCAACATTTCAATTATAAACACTTTTTATAAATATATATATTTATATATTACTTAAACATTGAGTTCTACTTTTTGTTTATAAATGTATATGTTACTGGAATATTGAGTACTTAAAATAATGACAGACTATTGAAATTTAAATGCTACACTTAATATGAAGCATATTAGATTATTATTATTATAATTATTTTATAATACAGTAATTGTTTATTGTGAAACCAATTGATGAAACAGGGCTAGGAGGTATACCTTTAAACCCCAACTTTTGTTCATAAAATCAGTTACAGCAAAATCACAGTACACAACCAAAGGTAATCTTACAATTATAATTGTAAGCAGAATATATAAACTGAAAAAAACCAGTAGCGAAATGTGTCATGGTACTATAAGAAAAGTCAATGTAGACAACCCAATAAAATAAAGAAAATTAAGAAAACAATCTTTAATAAAGACAAATTAATTATTAAAAAAATCAAAGCAGGTAGTCTACTGACTACCTGCCAAAAATAAGTCAAAAGTTTTACAAAAACAAAACTTTTTTTTTTAAGTAATGAAATGTGAAGAAAGTGGAAGAGAGAAATTATATAATAAATACATAATTAACAGAAGTAACATAAGGTAATAACATAATTAACATCAAAATAATAACTATAACTATTTCATTGGAAGAAAACCACGAGAGAAAAAATACAGTAATTCAGATGAACAGTGTAATGACAAAAACAGATATCTAAACTTATTTTATTCAGATGATTATTTAATTGTGATTTAATTGAGGTAAGATTTTCAATAACAAAAAGCTGTTTCAATAGCCAAGAAGATTTCTATATGCATCTTGTATGATATGATTATTATGGCTGACAAAGTCATCATTTGTGATTGTTGTCAGGAAGACCTGCTTTTCTTAGTTATATTTTAGACACATGTCAAGATGAAAATTTTATTTATAAAAGATTATCAGTTTTATTTTTGTTTCTAATTACTTTTATTAGTGCAGTATTGTTGATAGATTGAAAATATGTAGGTAGTTTTCATTTTTGAAGCATGTGTTTTAATATTTTAAATATTAATAGAGAATCTAAATTTATGAAATACATATTTGGCTATTCACCTTTTTATTCATGAGTAATTCACAATAAAAAGCAAATAATTTGTAATTCAATTTAATAAATGCACATATGGACAAGGTTTTGTTCTGCTTGCATTAAGTGTTAAATTACACAAGTCATATATTTCTGGATTTTAATATTACCTTCCTAAGTAAATCTCTATATCAGTCATCGAGCTCTCTGTAAAAGAGTTAGACACAAAAAAACAACCTTTTTTTTAATCTATAAACAATTCATTTCCAATTTTCCACTTTTGATGTACAGTTGCTAGAACTGATGTATAGATTCCTGGAACAAGGAAACCAGAGTTTCCAGGACAGTACATTGTCAAAATATATGTGCCCAGATTATATACTTAAGTAAATTTTAAATGGTAATCAGCTTCTTGTAAGCGATTGTTGTAGGTAAGATACTTTTCATTACTATTTAAGTGAAGGTTAATTTTATTTTTATCCATTCAGCTACATGAGACTATTAATGGCATCAACACATTCATTGATCAATTCATCATTAAGCATGTTAACACTTATGATCATCATCAATACTACAGAATTCAAATAGTCTGAAACATCATTAAAATTGATAGAATAGAGGAGGGGTCAACACACTCCCTTATGGAATATATTTCGTAAGTTACTACTTACGAAAAGACATGTTCATATAAATTATACTTTCCTGCCTGTCATATGAGTAAGATTCAAACTATTCCTTCATCACCATAAAATAACCATAATTATGATAATTTGGCCAGTACTTATTCATAAACTGCAGTTAGATCTTTTATTAAAATATAAAAGAACCATTGACTATAACTTTTCTATAGTTCTCGGGAAAGTTTATATATTCTGTCACTGGTAGCTGGGCAGGGGAGTTACTATGGTTAGGTTAAATTAAAATGGATCATGGAAGTTATGCTGTATCACTGCACTTGTTAAGGTAGTTGTAAACCTGATCATTGTACTTTCAAGGCATGGTCATTTAAACAGCATATCTAATAAACTCCTTGGTCAATAGTGTGAAGAAGAATTCCAGACACATCATAAAATTTGCTATTTTAAATAATATATTTACAGAAATTTTACCTCCACCTTTTCAGAGAGATTTTATCAGTAGCTTTCCTAGCACCAGGAGAAAATTTCACTTGAAAAAAATGTATTTTCTGTTGTAAAAGTGCTTCTACACAGGATAACTTGGAAGGACTTAAAGTGTGTAGAAGTTTATTTCAATACTTGCAGGATTGAAGTGTCATTTTATAGCAAAACATATTAACATATTCATCAATGATCTAGTTGGTGTGAGCATCACTACTGGTGGATAAAATCCCACTTGAAATCGGTTTCCTAACTACTTATGTTGTGTCTTCAGTAACTCTAGTGATGATTCCATTTTTTGAGTTTAACAGTAATGGATGATAAGAGCAGACAAACATTTATATTTAATAAAAGAAACTGTGATAAAAATCTACATCAGCTGAAAGTTTAAGGAAAATATTTTTCAGTGTTTCATTGCTCCTTATATAGACTATGCAGCTTTAGAGTATGATGAAATGAAAAGTATGTTACACCAAAAGATATGTTTTGTATACAAGTTAATTGTGGAGTATCATGATGTAATGTTTTTTTTTTTTGTAAAACTGAATTGAAGGAACATTTGTTTTTACTTCCTTGTACGAAGTAAAAGAAGTATTGTGATAGCGAAAAATTTAAGATTTCAACGGAAATATCCATTTTGACTAGTTTCAGTGTGACATTTTTACGTACATAGGTATGTATGTATCTCGCATAACTCAAAAACGATTAACCATAGGATGTAAAAATTTTGGATTTAGCACTGTAACACCTAGTTGTGCATCTCCCCTTTTAATTGTAATTGACTGAACCAAAAGTGTCCAAAAAAGCCCAAAATCCCCAAAAGTCTGGATTTTGGACCTTTTTTTTTAACTAATAAGCCCTCTTTGAGAGCTTTTCAACTATATTATAAGTGGTACTTATTTTCATTGGTTCCTGAGTTATAACCAAATAAAATTTTAATTAATGAAATATTTGGGTCTTACAAGGGAAGGCACATCGCTTTGAATCAGATTTAATCTCCTTTTTTTATTTTAAATATATTGATTTATTAATAATTATTAAGCTGTGATTGTAAAAAAGTATTTACTATAAATAATTATTCAATAATAACAATAAAAAAAAATATGAAAAAAATCAGAAGTTATTAGTAAAATAAAATTTTATATATTTTAAAAAATGTGTATATGCAATTTAATAGGCATTATTACTCATGTGTAAATGTAACAGATTTGGTGAAACATCTGATTATTTAATATTAATTGAAAATTATTAGAATCGTATTTTTTGATTTTCTAGTTTAAATTTATTTAATTATTCTGGAATTTCTGTTTAATTTTATCTACATTAAAGTTAACTACAGAGTGACTGAAAAATAGATCCTCATAAGAACAACACTAAGGCATAATACCCGATCTTTAATAAATTGCAAAATATTCTTACCTTTTAGTTCATTACTCCTCTGATATTGTTGGGACAATATTCTCCCTAGGTCGGAGTTAATTATCTATAATTTCGTTTATATGTTTTCGTTGCCAATCATTTAATCACTCTGATTTGATATAATTATTCTGATCTTAATTTGTGTACACGTTCTCTAGTTTTCAAATTTTCTCTTTATATTCATCATGCTGTCTTTTTATTAACTAACTTTTTATTCTTTCTTTGGTTGTAACATTTTCTTCCTCTTTATATTTATCATCTTTTCTTAATATTTGCATTCTTTCTTTGCTTGCAACATTTTCTTTGTGATTATGTGTTTTTGGTTTGCAAAATTTTCTTCCTTTTTATTCTTTCTCTGATTTTAGCATTTTCATCCTCTTTATATTTATCATCTCATAATTTTTTTATTCTTTCCTTGTTCTTAATATTTTTTTCCTCTTCATATTTATCTTCTTATTGTTTTTTTTTCAGATATTTCTTCATGTTATCTTTCTTTTTCCTGTATGATTGTTTCTTTTTCATTTTTGATTATTCACCAAATAATCCAATAATAAAAACGAAATATTTTACACCATAAGACTGAAATTAACATTTGTAACTAGTATACAGGAGTTCACTAAATGGAATAGCTTAAAACTTTGCTCTGAAACTGCTGTTAATCAGCAACTCATTAAGTTACAGATAATACTGATCTAGTAATACAAGTAATAAAGGGACTTTTACTCTGTCCTAATATTTCATGTAAAATTGTTGAATTAATAATTGTATAAATATTTGATGTTAATAAAAACTAATATTTCAGCAATTGTGTAACTGTCCACTTTATTAAAGAATTGGAAGATTATATCTCACTTTCAATACAAATGTTTAAATGAAGTGCAGCAAAAAATATGTGTATGTAACTTAATAGTCTTACAAGAATATCATGTAGTGTCCACATCAGATTTTTTTCTTTATACTTAATACATAATTTTCTGTTAGTTTTATTTAACCCGTAATAACGCTTGAATGTAATCTCTACAAGATGAATATTTTGTGTGTTTAAAAGCATTTTAAGCCTCAAATTCCATAGTTGGTGAAATTTTCTGCTTTGCCATATACCTTAAATCATAATGTACACTTCATTATAACACTTGCCTTTGACCAATCCAAGTCTACATGAATGAACTTGCATGATTTATCAATCATCGACTGAAACATTATTGATTTAAGTCGCACAAATGCTACAGTTTTAGTTTTACTGTCTTAAAGTTGAAATTATAATTTTTTCATTTTCAAATTAGGAAATGCTTTTAATTTTTAGCCAGTGTAAGGAACAAAAAGCCCATACATAGGTATTATTGACCCAATTATTAATCAGGATATTAAATTAAGCAATCAATCAAACCTGCTTTGTTGCAATTTTCTGTTGTTTTGTTGTTATTGAAACTAGTAATAATAATAATAATGTTCAATTGGGTATGATCCTTAAACAACTCATGATGATATAAATAAATTTTATTTCTTTTGTGTTATTTATTTAAAAAGGTGCTTTTTTCAGGTACACGAATCGTTTATGAAAGAGCGACTCTGCTGCATTTAAGAAATTCCCCGATTGCTCGAACACCACCAAAACATTTACCTAATATACCAGATATTCTATTAAAAAGTTCTCCTGATTCAATTCATGAACCAAAAGAAAATGGAAGTACTATTAGTAGTCCTATCAAAAAAGGTAAAATTATTGTTAATTGTTTAATTTGTTTTTAAATTAAGTGGAAAATTTCCACTGTGTGTTGTACATGCTCAAATTTTAAGCATTGTATATCTTTTTTTACATCTAGGCATGTGTACTTTTGACATTCATTGTGACTCGAGTTAATAAACCCTTATATTTTTTACTATATTGTAGAAAGACTTCTGTACTGTGTAACTAACTTCTATAATAGAGGAGTTAGTTGATGACTGTAAAACTACAGAGAAGAAATAAAAATAAATTTAAGCAAAATCATCCCATCCAATGTAATCAGATAACTCTTTAATTTTTTATTTGAGTATCAGTGATAATAATTAGTTATGATTGTTGATATTTATCTTTCTAAACAAAGATTTTGTAGTGTTCGTTTTTTTTAATTTGCTTTTGAAATGAATTTTGAGTATGCTTCTTTTTTTATTCCATTTATATTTTTTATTCTGTTCTTTCATTGTTCCTTTTAATAAATCTCACCACAGTTGTTTGATCTTTTTTCAGTTATTATCTCTTATATGATTTTTCTTTATAATCTACTTAAAATTAAATTATGTAACCGTTTTATATTAGAAGGTGATTTGGGATTTCCCATTTTCGTCTCTTTTTTAAAATAAATCTGATTCATAAAAAAAAAAAACACAAGATGCTGGTATTATAAGCTACCGGGTTGGTCTAGTGGTGAACGCGTCTTACCAAATCAGGTGATTTGGAAGTCGAGAGTTCCAGCGTTCAAGTCCTAGTAAAGCCAGTTATTTTTACATGGATTTGAATACTAGATCGTGGATACCAGTGTTCTTTGGTGGTTGGGTTTCAATTAACCACACATCTCAGGAACCGTCAAACTGAGAATGTACAAGACTACACTTCATTTACACTCATACATATCATCCTCATTCATCCTCTGAAGAATTATCTAAACAGTAGTTACGGAGGCTAAACAGGAAAAAGAAAGAAAAGGTGGCTTCACATCTTGGGAAATTAAAGGATTGTATGTACAAGGGCTATTCCATTTTAATTCAACAAATGATCAGTGTATCACTATATTTGATTTTGATGATATTTGGTATATGATAACTGTTCACCTTGTAGTTGCCAAAAAAATTTTTTTTGTATATTTGCCGTTTCCATCACTTCTTCCTTGAGTTGTAGCATTCTTATTTTACAACACAAGGCAACAGGCCTGTTTTTTACCTTTTAACTCTTAGGTACTTATTTTAAAAAATTGGACTGTTACAAAGTGTCCTTCATTAAAAAAAAATGACTGCCAAATCTTAAGATTTTGAAAATGTCTTGTTTTGAGGCCCAAAAACCATATGTGGGACAGGTGGCAAAAATCTGAAATGTTTACAGCAGTAAGTACATTTTATCTATTTTAAAAGCATATCAAATTTATTTGTTACTCTAATGGGTTGACTGACTAGTAATGAAGCCATCAAAACTACTAAAAACACTGTTCCTTCTAACCATGAATAATGTATCCAAAAAATTCACAGCATGTATTTTTTTCAGATAATAATGTAGGCCTACTATACAAAATATTTTGATATGTTTATAATGAGCTTATTTTCTAGGTAGTTTGTTACTTAAAGTATGGCTCATACAAACTAATGTTTAAACATGAAAGTGAATAGACATGCATGGACATGAGTGTTTGCATAATCCTGAATGTAAACATTGTAGAACGCTCGGTTACTGTTTTGATTTCAATGTGATATCTTGTACTGTTGCTAGTGTTAATACTGTGGTAAGGTAATGTACACTTGTTTAAAAAGTAATTTTATTAGCAATGAACTTCTCTTTTATGCGATATCTTTTATTTTTAATTTTATTAATTAGAGAAATTTTTATTTTTGCTGTAGAGAAACTGGGATAACACAAAGTGAGGTGCAGTTGGTAGTTTTATAATTTATACTAACTGTATTGTTATTGTAAGAACCCTTGAATTTTATAAAAACTGATTATGGAGTGTTCAATTGGCATTCACACTGAAACAAAAAATATGTACTTTTCATAAAACTGAATATTTAGATAAATATTTTCATATTAATGGGAAAAGTTGCTCTGACCCATTTAGTTGTCACACTAAACCGGTTACGAAATCTCTTAGAGAAATATATTTGACAATTTCAACAAGCAATCCAAATTTAAAATTAATTCCGGGCAGAGCACTGTGTACAAAATGCTTAAACAAAATACGAAAACCACAAGATGATACAGAAAGCAAACCGGAATGTCGAGATATATTTGAGCCTTAATGTGTTGGGTCCGGTGAATAAAGCTTGTTCAGTACTTGGCATTTCTCCTGATAAGGTTTAAAATTTATCGAGCAGCACAAAGGAACCAATTTAAAAAATTAAGTTACAAAATAGCAAAGTCATTTACCAGTAAATTAAACGATTCGTTTGATTTAAATATTTCTACAGAAGAAACCAGATAAGTACCACAAAATTATGCTGATTTAGGTAGGGAATATGAAGCAACTTAATCATTAATATAAAGGATAAAATGAAAACAGTTACATCAACTCAGGAAAAATACCAAACAGAACATTCAAAATGAGTTAAGTGTTAGTAATTAGCCCTTCAGCCCAAATAATTAATTAAAACAAGTGGAATTTTGCCACAAATCGATAAAAATAAACCCTGTCACGTACTTGATGAAAATATTATTAAATATGTTTAAGATTTTTACCAGAATGATGAGCATAGCTGAATGATGCTAGGCAAGAAGGATTGTGTCTCTGTAAGACAAGCTTACAAAAAGAAAATTAATATTAAAAAAAGCTTATCTTATGTAACTTAAAAGAATTGTTCACAGCTTTCTATGAAAAACATAATTTAAAGATTGGTTTTTCAAACCAAATTTTCTGATTTAAGACCGAAATTTTGTGTTCTGGCTGGTGGGTCAGGTATTCTGTGTGTATCACCCTCCAAAATGTAAAACTCATGTTATCTGCTCTAAAAATGAAATTTGAATGTATAATTCTCCTTTCAACCAGGTATTTGATATAGAAAATGAAACGTGCATGCCACCACAGTGTGAAAAATGTCCAGGCACTAATGAAATGCTGCTCAGATTACTGCAAGAGAGCTGGGATGATTTTGATTCTGAAATTATCTTCAAACAGTGGGTTTCTGTTGACCGTTGGGAACTAAATATTCAAAATTTTCCATTTCAAGAGTACTTAGATAAACTTACTGAAAATTTAATTAATCTAGAAAGGCATCATTTTGTTGCAAAGAAACAAGCTAATGTCCTCAACATTAAAAAGGGAAACTTGTTGGAGGATGAATGTATTGTAATGGGAGACTTCTCTCGAAATTTTCCTTGTGTGATACAGAATGAAGTCCAGTCATATCACTGGTCAAAAATTTATGCCTCAGTACATCCATTTCTCACATAAAAGAAGAAAAATTACAAAACCAAAGTTACTGTGTGATTAGTAAGTACTTGAAGCACAATACTACATTGTTCTTCTGCTTCCAAAAGCAAGTTATAAATAAAGTAAAAACACTGTTGCCAGAAGTTAAACATTTTTTTTATTTTTCTAGTGGCTCCTCAGCCCAGTATGAAAAAAAATTTCATAAATTTGTGCTACCATCAAGATTTTGAAATCGCAGCTGAATGGCATTTTTTTGCCTCATAGCATGGAAAAGGACAATGTTATGGTATTGGTGGAACTGTGACTAAAGCAAGCCTTCAAAGGACAGTCGGCAATCAAATTTTTACACTTCTGAAATGTACAATTATTGCAAATACAATATTAAAAATAAAACATTTATTTTCTGCTCTAATAAAGATGTTCAAGAGACTGAAGTATACCTCAGTTCTTGTTACAGGTAATCACAACAGTCCCAGAAACAAGAACCTTTCATAATTATGTTTCAACAAATCAGAAATGTATTCTGAAAGTTCAGGGACCTCTGAACCAGAAATATTTCCGTTTGTTTCGGTACACAAGAACAAAAAAAATTGTTAATGTTTGTTAATGCAAAAAAAGTAGTTAGTGTTCTGATGATTGCTTTATAGGTTTACAAAAGCCAAAATGTAGAAGTTATGTCTGCTGCGTATACGATGGCAAGTGGTGGTTAGACAAAGTCATTGAAATCAAAATACATGAAAATTAAGAGGAATATCAAATACACTTTTTCCATCTGCAGGGTCCTGGTACTTTATTCAAGAAATCATTAAGAGATAACAAACATGGGTTCAACTAGAAAATATTTTAAAGATTCTCATGCCTTCAGACATTTTTCTATCTACTATTGGAAGAGAACACAACATTACACCAAAGATGAATAAGGACTTAATAGTTCTACTCAATAAAAAAAATGGCAGGAGCACTAACTTATGTTAAGTTTGTTATCAAAAAGTGCAAGATTTATTCATAACTTCCATTAGCAGGAGCAAAATAAGGTAAAAGTGAATTGAAGAACTTGCTAATGTATTTGAATTGTTTATCATTTTGTAATTATTATTTGTCATTCTGTAACTGACTATTTATTAATTATCAATTTATTCATTTTAATGAGTTTAGTTGTAATTTTTATAATCTGAAAAAATACAGAACATTCAGTATTTTTGGATACGTTGTTTACAGTTAAAAGGAATGGTGTTTTTAGCAATTTTGTTGGCTTCATTACTAGTCACCCCTTTAAGCAACAAAATAAATTTTATATGGTTTTCAAGTACATAAAATGTACTTACTACTGTAAACATTTCAGATTTTTGCCAAGTGTCCCACATGTGGTTTTTGGGCCCCAAAATGAGACATTTCCAAAATCTTAAGATTTGGCAGTCATATTTTATAATGAAGGATGCTTGGTAACAGTCCAATATTTTTTAATAAGTACACTAGTACCTAAGAGTTAAAAGGTAAAAAGCAGGTCTGTTGCCTTGTGTTGTAAAATAAGAATGCTACAGCTCAAGGAAAAATTGATGAAAATGGCTGTTTTTTTACCTGTTGGCAAGTTAGAAAATAGTATATTACTCTTCTTTTTTTTTTTGTCTGGTTTGTTGCAGCTCTCCAAGATTCCCTATCTAGTGCTAGTCGTTTCATTTCAGTATACCCCCTACATCCTACATCCCTAACAATTTGTTTTACATATTCCAAACGTGGCCTGCCTACACAATCTTTTCCTTCTACCTGTCCTTCCAATATTAAAGCGACTATTCCAGGATGCCTTAGTATGTGGCCTATAAGTCTGTCTCTTCTTTTAACTATATTTTTCCAAATGCTTCTTTCTTCATCTATTTGCTGCAATACCTCTTCATTTGTCACTTTATCCACCCATCTGATTTTTAACATTCTCCTATAGCACCACATTTCAAAAGCTTCTAATCTTTTCTTCTCAGATACTCCGATTGTCCTAGTTTCACTTCCATAAAGCGACACTCCAAACATATACTTTCAAAAATCTTTACTTGACATTGAAATTAATTTTTGATGTAAACAAATTATATTTCTTACTGAAGGCTCGTTTAGCTTGTGCTGTTCGGTATTTTATATCGCTCCTGCTTCGTCCATCTTTAGTAATTCTACGCCCAAATAACAAAATTCTTCTACCTCCATAATCTTTTCTCCTCCTATTTTCACATTCAGTGGTCCGTCTTTGTTATTTCTAATACATTTCATTACTTTTGTTTTGTATTTGTTTATTTTCATGCGATAGTTCTTGCGTAGGACTTCATCTATGCCATTCATTGTTTCTTCTAAATCCTTTTTACTCTCGGCTAGAATTACTATATCATCAGCAAATCGTAGCATCTATATCTTTTCACCTTGTACTGTTACTCTGAATCTAAATTGTTCTTTAACATCATTAACTGCTAGTTCCATGTAAAGATTAAAAAGTAACGGGGATAGGGAACATCCTTGTCGGACTCCCTTTCTTATTACGGCTTCTTTCTTATGTTCTTCGATTATTACTGTTGCTGTTTGTTCCGGTTCCTGTACATGTTACGGTTCCTGTACATGTTAGCAATTGTTCTTCTATCTGTATTTGAACCCTAATTTTTTTAAAATGCTGAACATTTTATTCCAGTCTACGTTATCGAATGCCTTTTCTAGGTCTATAAACGCCAAGTATGTTGGTTTGTTTTTCTTTAATCTTTCTTCTACTATTAATCTGAGGCCTAAAATTGCTTCCCTTGTCCCTATACTTTTCCTGAAACCAAATTGGTCTTCTCTTAATACTTCTTCCACTCTCCTCTCAATTCTTCTGTATAGAATTCTAGTTAAGATTTTTGATGCACGACTAGTTAAACTAATTGTTCTGTATTCTTCACATTTATCAGCCCCTGCTTTCTTTGGTATCATGACTGTAACACTTTTTTTGAAGTCTGACGGAACTTTCCCTTTTACATAAATATTACACACCAGCTTGTATAATCTATCAATCGCTTCCTCACCTGCACTGCGCAGTAATTCTACAGGTATTCCGTCTATTCCAGGAGCCTTTCTGCCATTTAAATCTTTTAATGCTCTCTTAAATTGAGATCTCAGTATTGTTTCTCCCATTTCATCCTCCTCAACTTCCTCTTCTTTCTCTATAACACCATTTTCTAATTCATTTCCTCCGTATAACTCTTCATTATATTCCACCCATCTATCGACTTTACCTTTCTTATTACATATTGGTGTACCATCTTTGTTTAACACATTATTAGATTTTAATTTATGTACCCTAAAATTTTCCTTAACTTTCCTGTATGCTCCGTCTATTTTACCAATGTTCATTTCTCTTTCCACTTCTGAACACTTTTCTTTAATCCACTCTTCTTTCGCTAGTTTGCACTTCCTGTTTATACCATTTCTTAATTGTCGGTAGTTCCTTTTACTTTCTTCATCACTAGCATTCTTATATTTTCTACATTCATCCATCAGCTGCAATATATCGTCTGAAACCCAAGGTTTTCTACCAGTTCTCTTTGTTCCGCCTAAGTTCGCTTCTGCTGATTTAATAATTTCCTTTTTAACATTCTCCCATTCTTCTTCTACATTTTCTACCTTATCTTTTTTACTCAGACCTCTTGCGATGTCCTCCTCAAAAATCTTCTTTACCTCCTCTTCCTCAAGCTTCTCTAAATTCCACCGATTCATCTGACACCTTTTCTTCAGGTTTTTAAATCCCAATTTACATTTCATTATCACCAAATTATGGTCGCTATCAATGACTGCTCCAGGGTAAGTTTTGCAGTCAACGAGTTGATTCCTAAATCTTTGCTTAACCATGATATAATCTATCTGGTACCTTGCAATATCGCCTGGCTTTTTCCAAGGGTATATTCTTCTATTATGATTTTTAAATTGGGTGTTGGCAATTACTAAATTATACTTTGTGCTAAACTCTATAAGTCTGTCCCCTCTTTCATTCCTTTTGCCCAGCCCGTATTCACCTACTATATTTCCTTCTTTGCCCTTTCCAATGCTTGCATTCCAATTTCCAACTATTATTAAATTTTCATCTCCTTTTACGTGTTTAATTGCTTCATCAATCTCTTCGTATACACACTCTACCTCATCATCATCATGGGCGCTTGTAGGCATATAGATGTTAACAATCGTTGTCGGTTTAGGTTTTGATTTTATCTTTATTACAATGATTCTATTGCTATGCGTTTTGAAATATTCTACTCTCTTCCCTATCTTCTTGTTCATTATGAAACCTACTCCTGCCTGCCCATTTTTTGAAGCTGAGTTTATTATTCTAAAATCACCTGACCAAAAGTCGCCTTCCTCTTCCCACCGAACCTCACTAATTCCTACTACATCCACATTTATCCTATCCATTTCTCTTTTTAAATTTTCCAGCCTACCAACCTTTTTTAAACTTCTAACATTCCACGCTCCGACTCGTAGAACGTTATTTTTTAATTTTCTGGTGACCCCCTCCTTAGTAGTCCCCACCCGGAGATCCGAACGGGGGACTAGTTTACCTCCGGAATATTTTACCAAGGAAGGCCTTCCTTGGTAAAATATTATAGCTATATGGAGGCCATCATTGCTATAAGAAAATGCAGAGAGCCACATTTTCTTGGAAAAAAAGCAGCTGTAGTTTTCCATTGCTTTCAGCTGCGCAGTACTCAGAGAACTGAGTGATGTTGATATGGCCGTTTAAGTCATCCTGACTCACGCCCCTAACAACTGCTGAAAGAGCTGCTGCCCTCTTTCAGGAATCATTCCTTAGTCTGGCTCTCAACAGATACCTCTCCGATATGATTGCACCTTCGGTCCAGCTACTCTGTATCACTGAGTACTCAAGCCCCCTCACCAACGGCAAGGTCTCATGATTCATAGAGGAGGTTGTATTACTCAAGAAAAAAATTTTTTTTAATTATAAAAAAAATTTTTTGGTGGGTAGTCATTATACACCAAATATCATCAAAATCAAAAATAGTGATGCAATAAAAGTTTTGAAAATTTGTGGAATTAAAATTTAATACCTCACAAAAGAAAAGAGTGGAGAAATCTATCAAATATATAAGAAGCGATGGAGAAGAGTAATAAAGTAAATCACTTTGTAAATACTACTAAGAAATATAAAATATCTGTATTGATATGTAGAGTGTGACTGTTACATAACTGAGCATCCAATCCTGGTACACACATGTATTTATTCTATCAGTAGATGTGAAGACAAGATTGGATGTAATGTTATTATTTTTAAGGTTTTTGATGTTTTACATTGCTATTGAAATATTCATTTGATTGATACTTGACTGTGTGTTATATATGCTAATTACTAATTTTTAAAAAAATCTAAATTGCTTTTTATTTCAGAACCAGTTGTTGATGAAAGCAGTGAACAATTTCAGATGGATATGTAACATTCAGAAATGTTATTCATAACAATCATTGGAGAATATGTCATAAAATGGTTATTTTTAAGACAGTCCAAATGAAATTAAAAACATTAATTTTGTGCTGTTTTCATCTATTTTAAAATTTTCATTTATGCTCAGGTACAGTATCTTTTAGAAGTGTGAGTCATTCATCATAAATGATGATTTGATGAAAATTGCCTGTATGTAACTAAAAAGATTTTGACATATATAAAAAAAAATTTATTGTGTTAATTTGGTTTGGCACCTTGTAAAAGTAATCATTTTATGAATACGTAATATGTCATGTTATGTACATTGGTATAATTGAAAGGAATGGATTTTATTAAATCAGTTTATCTTGAGAAACCTTTTAAAGTGATATTCTATATAAAAGCTACTGCATTAGTTATTTGCAATAATTTTAAAGACGGTGTTTATTGAGAAACCTACATTGTATCGTTGTGTATTTTTTATATTAAAGCTTTTTTTATTGGGTACACAGTTTGATTGTTAAATTTTTTATTTATAAAAAGTTGTAAAATAAGTACAAATTTTTACAGCTACAAATATATATATATATATATCTTATGTATTTTAAGTATGTAAAATACCTGTGTTCTCTTTTCTGTACAGATTTTGTAGTAGTTGCCTATTTTTGGATTAATGTTATTATTCAAGTTGTTATTGTGTGAAATTATTATAAATTAAAAAAAATTAATGTATTGTGAGTTTTGTATACTTAAAAATTGTAAAAAATAAAATAATTACAGCAAAATTTATGTAAATATGCATTTTATTGGTCCAACAAATTGTTAGACCTTTGAGTTAATGTTGTTACTGTGAGTTAATTATATTGTGTTCAATATTGGCTAAAGACTGCATAAATGTGGGGAAAACTGTAAATTAGCACATGGATTACATTTATTGTTATTGCTCAGGTTCTAGATTTTTTCAAATCAAAAACTGTTATTTTTATTATAACAAGTTTAGTATTTCCTTAATCATTAAATTTGAATATCAAGACAAGTAGAGGTATAGTGAGTAGTATGGTAGTAATAAAATGAGACAATATTGTAGATGAAAAAATGTGATTATTTGATTTGCTTCTAATTTTGTTTGCTTATTAATTATTTTTGTGCCATAAAAAGTGATTTAAATAATCTTACTATCTATCCTTTGTAATTTTTGGCTTTCAGTGATAGGTGTTTTGTAATTACCGTTGTGAGTAATAAATAACTAGTCGTGTCATAAGTTAATCTGAGTTCCAAAGATTGTTTAAGAAATTTGTCTTCGCAAATGAAAGTATAATTTTTTATATATTTTCTTATTATTATTATAAGGCTTATCTGGAGTATTTAGAATATAGCTTTTAAATATTGTAATATATATATATTTTTTAATGCCTGTATTTACTTGATTATTCTAAAATACTAAAGAAACAGTCACAATAAGTGTTCTTTTTTTATTAAGTTTCAACAAAATATAGCTTAGAATTAAATTTTATCAGAACACATGTTTTAATTGAAAATATTTCTATTTATTAATAAATGTTAATATTGTATTGTTAAATTTATATATTTAAAGTTGTGTGATGCATTACTGAATCAATTATTATATAATTCAGTTTACTTTTCTCACTGTATTTTTGTATGTTGATGTAAGAAATAATTGAAAGTTGAATTTTAATCAAAACTAATTCTCTTGTCAGAAAACATGTTATTTTGTCTACATATGTGGCATTATTATGTAATAAACCTATTTCCAGTAAACTGGATTATTTTGTTTTTCTTCTCCTTTGGTATTAATTTTATTAGTGTAGTTTACTTTAAACTAAACGCTTTATTTACATGCTGTAAAACTGATTTTGTACATATTAATTTATTTTAAAATGTTTACCAATTGTTCACCATTGAAGATATGACATCTATGTCTTTTTCGTAGAATAATTCTGCAGTAGATTATTCCACAATAAGAATACAAACTGTTTCTTGTAATATAAAAATAGTTATTCAATCATTGAGATTTAAGTCTTAAATTTTCTCAAGTCCATGAAGTGTTGAAATAATTAGCATTAACCGATACTGAAACATATTGTATTGCATTAAAATGGTAAACTCAATAACTCATTCTTTTTACGCCTCATAGTTAAATATACGTTCACTTTTGCAATGCATTAGATATCTAGATGATTGATTGGACTGCTCTGTTTGGCAGATATAATCATCTCTATCTTCATTAAGTGGTCTCAGTTAGATTCTGAATATATCGAATTATCATAATTATTTGACTAAGACAGTAGGTACTTCAAAGATGAAAAAATGGCTTGTATACCTTAACCTCTGAAATACCACTAAATTCATTCACATTTGGTAAATCTGGTATATATTTGGTAACATGGAGGGATTTTTTTGTTTCTGATGCTTGCAAATTGTGATGATCTCGCTCGGATGAAATTCTCCAAAATCGTTAACCTCAAAATTCTTCAGCACTCAGAAATGACTATGCACTTCTTTATCAATAATATTGAGAGCCTGCAACCTGGTAGAATTTAACCTTCAGTCTTTTCTGAGGAATTTGCCAATCTGTTGATTGGAAGATTCAAATTGTAATTTTGCATGTTTAGTGTATTTGGCTGTGAGTATAGGTTAGTATGACACAATCCCATACTCTTCACTTGACCCAGATATCCCAGTCAAGGTGTGTTATCCAGAAGCCTCTGTCCTAAATCTCGTACCATTTCATAATATTTTTATGCTTAGATGAATCATTCTAGAATTTTGTTCAGAATTTTCACTGCACTGTCTTAACAGACACATTTTTCATGTATTCTAACATACAGAATGCTTTCTCATATTGATTAAATGCCATTTTTGCTACTACTGTCACTTAGCAGGAAATCATGTTCATGTTAACACTAATTTGAACAGTTAAATACCATTTTAATATAGTACAGCTTAATACGTGTTTGATAATTTGCTACAAAGTACTTTTTTTAATTATTTAACATTGGTGTGTTTAAAAATTTAGATGTCACCTGAACTGAGCTACATGAGACACCAGTAAATTGTACAGTATCTTTAATGTGGTGCTACACAAAGCATCCATGACTCAGTTACATTCCGTGTGAAATGGTACCACATTTCTAAGATTTGTAACCTTCTTCATAACTACCTATAAGATCTTGTGCATCTTGTTCAGTCACAAATCAAGTCTAAATTTTGTGACTTATGGGTGAATCATACCGCATTGCTTTTATTACTTTTGTGTTTTATTATTAGACAGATTTCATAAGAAAGTTACCTGTTGTAATTGGTACAATGACTTCTGGAAAATTTTGACATATCTTCACATTTCACATCCCCCAGACCCCAAAACTACCCTCAGTCCAAAAGTATATATATATTTCACTTTCTTGTGGACACGATAACTGCCGTAATTTTGTACCATTCACTTTCAAACTGATACATAAAATATAACAACCTAAAATCTTGGTCGAATACATTAATGGGCAAAAGTTAGTCCTTGGGGAGGGGCTTTTTTGAAAAAAACGAAATATTTTTATAATTTTCTTCTTAAGTATAATATCAAATTTGTTTAAAGTTCCTACTATTCTTCGGATAAGGGCTTAAAACTTATCTACATAAAGGCTTTTGATATCGCCAACCATTGGCCTAGGAGGTGGAAAAAATGGGGTTTCGAAGACAAAAAAAAATCATACTTCCTAATAGTCACAGTATCGAATTGGTTTAAAGTGGTCATTAGTTCTCTAAACACTACCTAAAACTTTTGTCTTAAACAATTTTTGATACAACCAACCTTTACGGCAAGGGATGACCAAATTGTTGCTGGAATTGTAAGAAGATGGGGCTTGTCGTATGCTAAACATGTGAAACATTTTTTCATGTGCATCCATTATCATATTAAGTAAATTTGAAGTTTTTCTTAACTTTAAGGTTGAAATCTTTTTTATCCCCTACTTAGCACCAGTGAAATCTACCTCTGCCTTCCGGCATGCCGAAAGGGATTTTTTTTAAATGTATTTTTAATATATGTCTGCTAGTTATTGTTAGCTTTAATTTTTCTTATGATTTTATATTTTAAAATATCAATTGTATTTTGATTTTATTTCAACAAATTAAAATAGCAGGCTGAACTTACTTCAGCATAACAGCTTACTAGAATAAATATTAACAATGACAACTTTGTAATAATATAAAAATTAATTACATATTTTATTTATTTTTTGCTAATAAACCAAATTTATACAAAATATTAATGAAGTAATAAATTACAAGAACTTGGTGTATAATAATTGTAGGTTTTGTAAGTATCTTGCGTATGTAACTTACTGAAATTAGTAATATTGTGTAATAATAATGTACTAATATTAATATATGGTGGAAATCCACCATAAATTAGAGAAAACTCGAGTGACGGTTGACTCAAAAATTTTCAAATAGATTTTTGGTAAATTCAAGGTTCAAATCTTTTGAACTTATGTTCAATTTTTATTTTTTTTTATATGAAGGGGCTGAATATATTTTGATAGTGTTAAAAAAAAAAATAATAATAATGATGATCAATGATCAGTAAAATATGAGAGTGCATAGAAGAAATACTCTGCTAAGGCCCACTTGTAAAATAAGTTCAAGTCACTGGTGATTTGGGATGCAGCCAATGTATTCAAATATTTCATGGACTAAGAAATAAAATTATACAAAATGGTCATCTGTGTGCTTATTTACAGAGAGTTCTTTTGTTGGGATAAGTTTTATTTTTTAAAGGGCAGCGTATAGCATACAGATAAAAATATGATCTTATTGGTATTAACAGTAAGCATCAAAGAGATCAGTGATAAAAAATCTCAGTTCATTTGATGTGGTTGGGGGAAAGATCCAGAATATTGTTATACATTTATAAAAATAAAGAATAAATTTATAGAAATTCATCTTTTAAAGGATTTAAAACAAAATAGCCTTTAAATGAATTAACCAAAACTCTTATGAATTTGCCTCATCTGTAGGTGGGAGTGAAGAATACACACATGATATTTCCTGTCAGTTTCATACAGTAAAATCCTTCAACTCAAATATATACACTCATGACATTACTTTTATAAAAAGTAAAATTATTAATTAAAAATTTTATTGTATAAAATGACTTAATTAAAATAATATAAAAAGTGAATTAAATTTAGAGTAGTTTTTAAGAACAGAAAGTAAATAAGTAAAATAAACCAAAATGCACATTTTATTTTTACACTGTTATATAACTGCAGTAAACAGTTTATATATTTCATATTAAACTGTATATTAAAGCATCAAAGACTACGTCTGCTTGCTGATGGTTTTTGGCATTACATAATACCATGTAACTCTAAAACATAAAATTATATTTTTACCAGTTGTTCACATACACTAGAAGATCAATTTGTGTAAATTTCAGATTTTTTTTGTTCAGTCCCACTTAGGATATAAACTAACAAAAATCAGAATTTTTAGAAAAATGCCCCTTTTGAGGAGAGATGATAAAAATAATGAGTTTTGTATTTTTTATATATTCCACCACATATAGTAAATAAACTGACAGAATATCAGTTTTTACCTTATGATTTATTTAACTCTGAATTGTAATTTTCTTATTTAAGAGATTTTAAAAGTAAAGTGGTATCTTTAAGAAGCATAAATGTTGCAAAACGTTTTACTGATTGGTGAAATTTTGGTTTTCTTTTATTGAGTATGGTCAGTTATAAAAATGATTTAACTACAAATTTCTAAATTCTACAGACATATAACTGTGATAAAATATTTGTTATAAATTTATATTAATTATATATATAAAATTTTAAATATCCAATATTTAAGGATTCAGAATTAGAAGTTTAAAAATATGTATTTCGTTAATACTACTAGCCAGAAAATTGTTTATTTAAAATTTTTTTTTTTGTTTAAAAAAATAGACTAATGTATTGGGAAACGGGTATTTATTTTATTAAAACATTTATTCAGTTCTGAAAAGAATTTGCCTAAAACATGATAAACGTATAAAAACTCCATTAACAAGGTTTTACAGTATGACTTGTATAGTGCTACTGCAAGCTGGTTTTATGAAGTGTCACTTTTTATTTCAACCCAAAAAGTGAAATGAAACCATAATGAAGTATTACATCAATAATCTAAATTAAAACAGTAAAATTGCCATCTGCTGAATGCCAAATGATATATAAATAGCTGAAAGCTACTACTGACTATTCAAATACGAGGGTGAATCAAATTTAAATAATTTTTCTGTTCTACGCAGCAAGCAGTTCTGAGCTGGATGGTAGCGTGGAGAGTTTAATGTTCAGTGTGTTAGAGAGGGGAATCAGCTTGGTTAGCTGATTGGTCCTGTTCTGTCATCAGTACAGCCATGAGTGAGCAAAAGGTTCCGTTGTCTGTTGCACTATGTATAATCATAAAGTTTTTAAATAATGAAGGCATTAAATCCGCAGAAATTTTAACTTGTTTAAAGGTACTGCTTGGGGACACTACACTGTACACTGTAGAACCAAGTGTATACGTGGGCCAGGTGAGAAAGTGTAGGAAATGAAAGTCATGATTGATGCCCAAGATCAAGTCACAGCTGACAACATCCATGCCATTCAAGAGCTTATCAAAGGTGATCGCCAGTTCATTGTTGAAGAAATCACATCAGAAATGGGGCTATGGAAATTTTCAATCTGTTATCACTGTTTATCTTGGCTTTTAGAAAAATTAGTGCTCAGTGGGATATGAGGTTTTTAATTGAAAATCAAAAACGGGTCAGGTTGGAGATCTGTTGGAGACTTTTGAATCGATTTCAGCAAGAACAGGACAATTTTTTAAGGCACTTCATCACATGTGATGAGACATGGGTCCATCATTACACTCCGGAGTCAAAAATGACAAAGGAAGGATGAGGACTGTCCAGTGAAGGCCAAAACCCATCTGTCGGCCAGAAGATTACAACAATTTTTTTTTACTCAAGGGGAGTTTTACTCCATTGATTTTCTCCACAATCAACAAACAGTGAATACGGCTTACTATTGCCAGCTGCTTGTCATTAAAAGCCGTCTACCAAAACAAAAGACAGGGTATGCCCATCAGAGATCTCATCCTTCTCCGTGACAATGCCAAGCAGTATACCATGATTTTGACAAGGGATAAATTGGAAAAATGCACTGGGAAACCCTTGACCACCCAACCTACAGTTCAGATTTGTCCCCCTGTGACTATTTTTTGTTTGCTCCCTTGAAAGAATCAATTGGAGGGGAATGACTTGAAAACAATGAAGACAGCAAGGAGCCATGAACAGTTGGTTGACGACTCATCCTCAAACTTTTTACGAACAAGGAATATTCAAGCTTCCATCATCATTGGCAAAAGTGTGTAGATTGTGCAGGAGACTATGTAGAGAAATGATGTAGGTATGAATTTTATATATTAATCAATAAATTTATTTTTAAAAAAATATTTATATTTGATTCACCTTTGTATTTTAATATAAACAGACGGCCCTGAGAAATTTTAACAGATTAGTAACATTGTTTCATTGTTCCCCACCATACTTTGCATATCAGCGCCTAGTTTAATCTTGTTATGCAATGCTACATAACAGATATAATCCACAAGTATGTAGTGATTAGTTGGCAGTCGCAGCGAGCACAATTGGGTCCATCTGTTTGTCATCAGATATCCTTGAGTGAGCCTAGTTTGCCTTACTCGCAAATGTCAAATAATAACCTTCTCTCAACAGTTATTTCTGTATGAGGAGCTCAATGCTAATACAGTGTTCTTAACTGAACGAAATTTATTGTTGATGGTAGCATTCCATTCATTTTGCCACTCATCATGAACCACCCTCGTCAGAAAATTGATGAAATCTTTCGAGACAACGCAATTGGTGAAAGGAAGCTGGAAACAAGCCTCTTTGCCACATATTAGCGCGCTCATTGCCTGAAATTCCGTTATGGCTGGGGATCCAGCAGAAGCTCATAGTTATATTATGTTGAGTCATTTCAGAAATAACACTGAATCTCGCATACAATAGGGTGTCTTAAATACATGTACTAATCGCCTGTAAGGCACTCAAAAACTGAGCAGACAAATATGTGTCAAAATGTTGGACTAATTATATATTAATAGCATACAGCTCAGCAACAAAAATACTGATGGTGCTGGGAAGGCCAAACATGTATGTTCTGTTGTCAACCAAAACTAACCAAATTAATCTTTTTAGAGCCATCCATACAAACTATAGCATCAGGGTTCACACTCTTTATAATTTTATAAAATTCTTTTCGTAACATAACCAGATTTGTGTTCTGATGATAGCGACAAAGACCAAAGCAGTTATTAATGAGAGAAGACTGCCAAGGGGGGTAATAACATGGAGCAACAGTAAGAACTGGAGGTGATTGTATATTTAGAGCTAAGAAAAGGCACTGAGCTCTGATGCCTAGCGGAGCAGTAGATCTCAGCTGTACCTGATATCAATTCAGATGTGGGTTAGAGAACACTGCATCAAAAGTTGGATGATTTTTCATGCTTTAATATCGTTCCCACCATGCTAAAGTAACGAATGTGAAAAACTCAATTTTTTAGGAGAGCTAAACAGCAGTCAGTGTTAATTTTTAAATAGGAATGCATATTTGTAAAAGTGAAAAGGTTTAAACTAGCCTTCCTAAAAGAGATGTGCATTGGATAATTTACCACAAGATGCACAGAACACTCAGATTAGTCGTATACTGACGAATCTGCAAAATAGGATTTTTCACATTC
This sequence comes from Lycorma delicatula, assembly GCF_047948215.1. Lineage (NCBI taxonomy): Eukaryota > Metazoa > Arthropoda > Insecta > Hemiptera > Fulgoridae > Lycorma > Lycorma delicatula. The sequence goes on along the minus strand of NC_134455.1, from coordinate 343,022,393 downwards.
GTTACTTTAGCATGGTGGTGACAATATGAGCTGTGTAAGTGCAGATCATTTGGTTTTTGCTATTCCAAAGAGATAGCTCACCACTTACCACAGGGCTTCAACGAAATGCACCTGTGGCAAGATGGATGAGTGAATGATGGACTGCATCTAGTATTCTAAAAGTGGTGGACCAAGCAGATGAATAAGCCACACAGCCATAATCCAAGTGGGAATGGACTAGAGCTCAGTAGAAGCGCAATATGCATACTCGATCAGCTCCCCAAGTATTAGATGAAACTCTCAGCATGTCTAACTTTTTAAACATTTTACCTTCAGCTCCTTTAAATTTGTTACCCGTGTTTGTCAATCCATATTCCTAAAAATCTTACCCATTTGCATGGTTCAACTAGTTCACCATGCAAAAACAGTTGAGGGTCAACATCTTCCCTCAAATATGAAAAGCAGATGCATTTAATTTTCTCCAGAGAAAACATAAATCCAGTCTTTTTACACCACAATTCTAAACAGGTTATTGTATTTTGGAGCAGCCTCTCGCTTAGCTAAAGTTCTAGATGCTTTGTAAATTGAAAAATTATCAACAAAAAAATAAAGAACAATGGGTTTTCACATGCAGTTTGTTATACTATTTATGGCTTTGACGAATAAAGTAACACTTAGGATACTTCCACTATACAACCAAAAGTAATACTGTACTTTTCTTCAAAAAGTCAGTAAAAATAAATTAAAAATAGAAAAATGTATTTTTGTACAAGTTCATTGCATTGAAACATTTTAAAATAAATTGTGTATAGTTTATCTTTTTATTAATTTCTTTATTTTTAACAAATTAGGAGTGTGATTTTATTTAATGCTAATAAAGTTATTGTTTCCATTATACAGAGTACAATTGCTCAAACACTACAGATTAAAAGTGAAATTAAGAGCTGAAAGATAATATAAAAACGCAGACAAAAATTAATCTAAAAATTTAGCCTAAATTAAAATCATGGATTAATAGCCTGTAACTAATATTAAATTTACAATATTTTACAAGAAAAGTAGGTCATTTTGATGTTCCAGGTAGCAAAGTAGTTATAAAACAAATTTTTTATTTGAATTAGTGCTACGTCTCTATAGTAGTTTACACTTGGGAAGATTTACAATTTTTTGGCACTTATTACCAACTCAATCATATTAAGCATGTATTATTTCCAGAATTATAGTACTCTTTCCATGCATTATTTTAAAAAAATAAATAGTTATCTGTCTTAATTACATTTGTTATTTTGTCACAAGTTTTATACATTTTTTCGGCTTGAGTAAAAAAATAAAAAATCTGAACCATATATTGTCATATTTTGAACTATCTACATGAGATGCCATTGATATAATTACTCAATGAGTATGAATCTTCTAAAATTAATGTGTGGAGATTGTAAAAAAAACCACACTTGTGTTGGAGATTTAAAAACCATAATTTTAGTCCTGTATAATTTATGGACAACCTGTAAGAGGTTTTACACTGCTAAAGAAGACTTGCTACTTTAAAAATAGCTATTCAATATCACATTATACTTCAGCTAAGAGTCATTTCTGTGTCTAAATAAAAGTCTAGTCATGTAAACTTAAATATTTATTGGTAAAGCACAAGAACTGTTTTTACTGAAATAAAATTACATTTAATGTACTTCCAAATCTGTATACTACATTTTCAGATTAGCATAGGTACACAACAGGGCAATGAAATGGAATTAATTCATCCAATTGATAACTGCCTTTATTTATTAGTAACAATATCCAGTTGTTATTTTTCATAATTTCTTATTTCAATTTTTGTAAAATCATCAAAGTCATATTCCAAACTAATAAAATTTTAAAGATGTGAATTATTTGTTTTATAAAATAAATGCTACAGTAAATAACAAAGAACACATCCTATGTGAAGTTGAGTATTGAGCTAAAACTTTCTTGATGTTACATTTATTATACTGAATACTCGGCCAAATGAATACACCTGGCAATATCTGCTACTTTATCCTCTTTGCACACTAGCCTTTCCACATTTACTGTATTGCCTTTTCATTTCTCTTAATGTTTTTTATTGAGAATATTTAAAAAATGTATTTAAATTACTTTTATAGGAAAATTAATGTTTATTTTAGTGTAGAATGTACTATAATGGGTCAAAATTTATCTAGTATCCAGGTTTTTTCTATTTCTCCACTTTGAGATAATCTACAAATCCTAACTCAATAAAAATGGGCACAAATTAATATTTTTAAAACTGAAACAGTTGATGTGTAAATTAATCATTCATCAGATAAATTTATGTTTAAGTTAATCATGAAGTTTGATAGCGTAGCTTGTGTGTATAGCTCATTGATGTTGTTAAACCTTAAAATTAGATGGCGTGGATAATTCTCTTTAATCCATGATGAGGTTAAATACACCCAAGAAAGTTTTGCAATCAAGTTTCCAGCTTTTTAAAAAGAGCTAGACTTAGATATCTATAGTATCTTATATGTTTTGCTTTTTATATAGTACAAGATGTGATCAAAAAGTATCTGACCTTGGTTCATAAAAAAAAAATACTTAATCTGTTAAGTTTAATGACTTGTTCCCTTCTGATATAATATCCTTATTCCAGCAGTATTTCCATTATTAAAAGCATTTTAAAATCATTTTTAGTGAATACCACTAAATAGGAAGTCCTGTAATTGCATTTCTTTTTATTTCATCTCTGTTATCAAATCTCTTTCCTTTAAACAGAATTTCAAACTTAAGAAAGAGCCAAAAATTGCAGGAAGCCATGTCTGGTGAATAAGAATCTTGCTGTGTTTTGCCAAAAATCTGTAAATAAGTTGTGATGAATACAACATTGGCTAGAACATTATGATTTATTTGCCATTTTCCCAAAATTGTAGTCTCTTGCGTCGAACAGCATCTCTTAACTAATAAAGAACAGTTTTGTAGTACTCTTTATTGACAGTTTATTCTTGAAGAGCATACTTGTGATGAACCCATGCACTGATAAACAAAAAATATTGTCAATATGACCTTTCCATTGCTTGGTGATTGCCTGACTTTCTTTTGCCACAGAGAATTTGAAGTTTTCCAGTGAGATGACTAACTTTTCAAGCCATAGCCATTTTCTTTTCTGGTTATTTGTTTTTTTTCTAAAATTGGATCACTAGTAGCACATTCCAGTATGTTTTGCACAACTTGCAGCCACGTTCTCTTTGTTCATGAATGAGAAGTTTTGCTATTACAAATTTTGTTGCTACGCCTACGCACCACAGCCTGAGATCTTCCATTTAAAATGATTGAACTGAGCCAAATGAAATTACTACTTCATCTTCAAACTCTCTAATTGTTTTATTATCATCACTATCTGTCGAATTTGCTGGTTTTTCAGGATTTTTACTGGTGGAAGATCTACCAGAGCATACATCACTTTCAACAGATGTTCAGCTACCTTGGAAATGGCAATATCACACCTTGTATAATTGTTATTTGTAATTAATAGAGAATTTGTATTAAAAAACATAAAACTTTGTTTTAATTTAATATTACAACCTTGTACATGCTCACATATAACATGTGTTCCATGAAGAGATAGATACGCTTTTCATTTAGTACCATTCCCCCACCAATTCTATTGAAACTTTACAGACCTTTAAACAAAGGTTCTAAAAATGTTCTGTGAAAATTTCAATCTTCTAGGATTTTTAAAAACAAACTGGCAGTTTTCAAATAAAAACATCAATTTTAGATAAACCACATTTTTTATTCATTACAAAATAGCTGGTAAAAATCAGATGATGTATTGTTAAACAGGTGCTCAAATTGAATAAAGCAAGCTAATAATTAGTCACACCCCCTTGCTTCACTTTCCAGTGTAAACATTTAATTGTTAAAATGGGATTTACAACTGAACAAAAATTAAATGTTGTACATGGGCCATTACATTTGACTATCTGTCCATATGAGTCCATATGATATTTCAGAGCTGAATATCCTAATGTTGATCCATCAACCAAAATGCCAGTTTCTAAGTAGAAGTGTTTGTTGTAGGAAACTGGCAGTGTAGTTAAAAAATACAGCCAATCTACTGATGAAGGAAAATAGGAAATGGTGTGTGCTTCACTTCTGCAATCTTCAAGTAAACCTAATTCAGTGGGAAAAGTTTCTTTAGGTTCTGGTGGGACAAAATTGACTGTCCAAAGAATAGAAAAAAGGCATAAAGTAAAATTTTTTAAAAGCCACCTGGTTCATAATCTTTTGGAAGAAGACCCAGATAAAAGAGTTGAATTTTCTTTGGATAGTATAGAGCTTCATGAAGTTGATCCAGACTGACATGAATGTGTTATATTCTCAGATGAATCTGCTTTCTACCTTAACAGTATGATAAGCAGGCATAACTAATTACTACAACACTGAAAACCATATTCTTGGCCAGAAGCATCTTAAATCAAAAGGCATTGCTTTCTGGGCAGGTGCTACTGTCAATGGTGTATTATCCTACAACATATCAGACAACACAATGATTGCAAACAGATACCTAGAAGTGTTAAATCAATAATAATGCCTCATTTTACTGTTTCAGAAATGAGATATGCTATTTTTCAGCAAGATGGAGCCACAGCTCAATTTAAAAGCCCAGTTAAACTGCTACCAAATACTTCAGGGTCATGGAAGTGAATTTTTGCATTAGCTGTCAAGATCACCAGACCTTACTGTCTTTGACTTTTTCTTGTAGGGTTATTTAAAGAAATATATGTAGTCCCACAGCCTTAACATTAATGGACAGTTGAAGAGGGTCATTGAAGATGAAATTATACAAATTCCAAGACATCTTTACGAATGCAGTTTGAGTATTTTATGTAATAATTCATATAAAAATTTCTCATAATTTTAGGAGTTGTATTAATTTTGTCATTTATTTTACCATTTAATAATTTTTATCAGCTGTTTTTTAATGGATAGAAATGTAGTTTATCTGAAATTGATGATTTTATTTGAAAGCTACCATTTTGTTTCTATAAATCCTAGAAGGTTGAAATTTTCACAGAACATTTTTAGAACTTTCATTAAAAAGTCAATAGAATCAGTGGGAGAATGAGCGAGTGATACTAAATCAAAAGCGTATACCTCTTCATGGGTTACACAGTATATTTTAACAAGGAATATGAAATGGTGAGTGAAAAAATTCTTCAGTTTCTAAGATGCTATCCATTGACATAGATAATGTATAGTAGAATCAACTTGTAAGAATTGCAGTTTACAATTTTTTTTTTCAGGATAAACTACATACTAATTTCTTTTAATGAATACTAATGCATGCTGCACATAAACACTCACTCATACCATATGTATATTTTAAATTCTATTTACACATTCAATGTTGAGCACATGCAAGCGTGTGGTCTTTTTCTTTTTTTTTTCCTGTTTAGCCTCCGGTAACTACCGTTTAGATAATACTTCAGAGGATGAATGAGGATGATATGTATGAGTGTGAATGAAGTGTAGTCTTGTACATTCTCAGTTCGACCATACCTAAGATGTGTGGTTAATTGAAACCCAACCACCAAAGAACACCGGTATCCACGATCTAGTATTCAAGTCCGTGTAAAAATAGCTGGCTTTACTAGGACTTGAACGCTGGAACTCTCAACTTCCAAATCAGCTGATTTGGGAAGACGCATTCACAACTAGACCAACCCGGTGGGTTAGGCGCGTGGTCTGCATACATTCATCCTGCTGACCACACACACACACACACGTGGCAATAAAGCGGCCTTTCTATCTCTACTGGTGGCTGTCAGCGTGTTGTTGGACTCGGTATTGTACGTCAGCGCATCAAAAATGTTTATAATTTGTTACTGTACAGTCGTTCGTAGTTGCATCGAACCAGCTTTTTTTGGTGGAATTTTAAATTTGCGTGAATTTCCATCACTTTTGAAAGAGGATAGATTTTTAAATTATTTGTATTTCAGTTAGTATTGATTAGAAAAAAACATGTTTTACTTTTATTTTATAATTTTATTGATTCTATTATTTTCAATTAATTATTCACTTATTTTATATTAATACTTTTTGACGATTATTTATATCCTTTATAATAAAATATACGATAAATATTTTTAAATTTCTTTTTAATAAAAACTTTAAAATATGCAATTTATTATTTCATTATTTTTGTTTTAACCTAAATAGTACAGATACTTGTTTGTCAGATCTATTTTAAAATGTTCAGAGAAATTTATGTAAGAACTAATTTTAAAGTCGTAAAAAAGTCAGATAATAGATGAAAATAGACTGTAAATTAATCTGACACAAAAGTAAAATAAAAAAATTCTAAAGAAGTTATTGATATACGCAATAAATTGGGATTTATTGCACATAAATTTAACACAGACTTTTTATAAGTAAAATTCACAAACTTATGTCTTTCTTTTTACGTAAAATTAATAAATACATTATTTTTCTCCAGTTAAAAGACTAAAAAATTAGTTAACATAAATTGCCAGCATGATAAGTAAGAAATTTACAAGTATATTAAACCACGACGACTGTTTAGCACGAATGAGATAAATCCAGTGCTTTTATGTCTCCCATGCGCATCACGCGTTAGCGCGTGCTAGTGTTTTTATGGATTTTCAAACGTTCTGTATTCCAAGCCAGATATAAATGTTGATAACCAGTTTATTTAACTCAGTTAAAACAAAAAAAATAATACACTGATGAAAAGCAAGCAGTGAATGTGTTACCTTACCTTAATTTTACCATTATAGTACTTCTGCAGATACCGCATCCTCAGTCATGATTGAACTCATTTTATTAATTGCACATTAAATAAAGATAATAAAAAATTAACTAAAACTATGTTACTAAAATAAACCATGCACATAGTTTAAGTTTCATTGTAGTATATAATGAAAACTTGAAGTATTAGTTTATTATATGAATTCTGCTAGGTAGTGATGTTTTTATAAAAATATCTCCCTCAAGTACTCTTTGATGGTTTACCAAACTGAAATTCTGTTTGTATTTTTTATATATGTAATATTTTTCTAATATATTTAACTTTCTGTCATCTTCATTAATTTCTAATATTTCTAAATTTGTCAGTATCATAAATAGAATGTGTATTATTTATTAGATAGTCGGCCATATTAGATAAACCTAATTTATTATTTTTGTAATTTCTATAATGCTTAAGAAATCTGGTTTTGAAGGATCTGTCTGTTTACCTTTATAAATACCATCACATACATTAATTTGGTTCTGCGATAAGTAGGGAGAAATAAAACTCCCGCCAACTATGCATTCCATTAATTTAATTTTACAAATTCCACTCAGATTGTTTTTATTTTTTAAATATTTTTATTATGTGGTTATTAGGTTTGTTTGCTGACTTAAATATATCTTCTTGTAACTTTTAGTAATATTTTTAATGATATTATTAGTGTAACAGATACTTTATGTACATATTATGTGTGTTGTTATGTTTTTTTGTTGTAAGGTAGTTATTGCATTTTGATAGTTGTTTTTTATAAATATTATTAATTAAAGTATACATATACTTTTTCAACTGCTATATGTTTTATGATATTTATTTCATTATTTAACTTTTCATTGTTATTGCATGTGTATTTGATTGCTCTATTAATCATATCTGTATAAGTGTTTATTTTATGAGACCAAGGGTGATTTGATTTCTTATGGACTGTTATGTTATTAGATGAAGGTTTTTTACATACTGATGTTTCAATTTGGATATTGAAATAACCTTGTTTATTTTGATATTGACATCTAAACAATGTAACATTCTATTATTATCTATTCCAAATATGAATTTTAAATTTTCATTGTAGGAATTTAATTTGTTTAATTTTATTAGATTTTCACTGTTTATAATCGAGTTATATATATAATTAAAATATCATGTCCATATTAAAACTTCATGTGTGAGTGATGCAATGCACTAATTTAATCTCAAAATTCTGTAAACATATTTCTGACATAATTGCTGATGGTGGAAATTCTGTAAGTAATGTATTTTTTTTACATATAATATTTGTTATTTAATTCAAAATTGCTTTGTTGCCATATTTGAATTTTAACATTTAAAACTTTTATATTTGATATTCTTTTTTTTTACTACCTACAAGTTGAAATTGAAAAAAAAAATGGTAGTGATGTGTTTATAAAGATTATTTGAAAACATACAATTATTTTAGGGAAAAAACCTAGAGAATTACTGTCAATGATGATTACTTGACACAAATAGTAGAGGTAATTTTAAAAGAGAAAAATAACACTCGTAGACCAGCACAGGAAAATTCCAGTACATTGAATATTTGATTGTATTTGTATAAACATTTGAAAATAAAAAATGTATAATAAATGTTTATTAATTCCATCAATTTTTATCATTACTGTCAACAGTTGTTAAAAAAAACAATGTTTTTATAAAGGCATTAAAATATAATTAATTATTAATTACTTAGGAATATATTATACCGTGTGTACAAAAGAGAACATAAGAGTTTTAATTTGTTGTAATATCTCTTAGATGACATGTGCAGTGTTAGTTTACAGGTAGAATCAAACAGAAAAGAAAGACAGTTTTTAGTTGCACGAATGGCTGTAGTTTGATTCTCTACCTTTTTACCTGATTGTCACTAGCAAAAATGGCAACTCCTGAACAGATAGGCTTCTTCTATAATTAGCAGTTTGCTAAATGTGAATTTATTTTTATATTTCTACTTGCTTATTGTAAAACGTTTCACTGTGATTCTCCAACTGACTAACACTCCCTGATTAAATAATCAGTTTGAAACGACTGAATGTCTGTATAAAGAGAACAGTAAGGATGACCATGGATGTCTGAAAAGAATGTTGAACGTGTCAGGGAGTCTTTCTTGTGTAGTCCTAAAAAATCTGTTTGGAAGGCCAGCTGCAAACTAGCAATGCTGGTGTTGACAATGTGAAATATTTTAAGGAAACTCTTACACATGCGTTCAATCAGCCAATCTTTTAACCTTTATCAAAATATTGATCTTTGTATGGATTTATAAAATGTCAGTTGGACTTTTTAACAGTTAGAGTAGTATACCACTATGTAGATGTGTAAATTTTATGATTGCAAACATTCAGATTATCTGTGCAGATTTATTTAGTTGAGACTTTTAATTGGCTGCTCACATCAGATTCAAAATGTGAAATATACGAATAGCTGCATTTCATCGTAGATTCCTCAGGCAAGGTTGTTTTGTTGAATAGAACCTCCAGCTAATAATACAGCTTGAAATAAGCAGTGATTGGAAAATTATGAAGTAATTGGGAGAATTAGTTAGTGAGGGTAAACTGATGTAGATGTGAGGAGTAACTATCCATAAAAGTTTTATCCTTTATTATTATTCTACTTGACCAACTGACTTCCATTCACTTTCATCAAGCTTTTCAACAAAAAAGGTTTTTTTAAAGACTAGAACAGAGACCCTCTAAAATCAAAAAAGTGTTATTAGAAATATTACTTATTTCATTGTTTTTCTGAGAAATATCTTAATGAAGAGAGGCAGAGCTTCCACAGTAAACTTTTCAAATAAAACAAAGGTAACCTGCTGTTACTTTAAAATCACTGCTGCACATTTTAGACAAGTCAGAATATACATCCAGACAGATAGTAAACAATTATTTAAAATTTATTTATTTTGCAAGAAATTACAAATGAGCAAAATTAAAGAAAAGTTTTTAATATATATATTACAACTTTATTATTATAAAAGTCACAAAAAAATTTTCAAATAAAATAATGGTTACCAGCTTATAACTTTAAAATCAATATTTCCTTATATTATGGTACTCCTACAAATGTACCATTTGCATTTTGGCTAACTATTCCATAAATGTTCTAATTTTTATAAAAAATGAGCACGTCAGAAAGTCAATACCAAACTTTTTATGTAGTGAAAGGAAAAAGCTGAAAGTATTCTTCAATATTTGGAGCTGATTGGTTAATTAAATTTGTGTATTCTTGTTTATGAAAATTGGTTACATTGTTTTTTTTTTTAGAAACGGTTACAATTTTATCATGCAAAGAGACCGCCGTAGTTCATTTTTGTTAATTTGTGATGATACAAAATTTGCTTAAATATAGCCATCAGAACTATATTTTTTTTAATTTTAAATTTCAGTAGAGTCCATGGTAAAGTTTTTACTTGACCTTCTTGCTTACCACCAGATGTCAGATCAACTGGACTTTTAATTGTGGTACATTTGAAAATTTTTATTGGATGTCTTTCTAGTAAATATTATGACTGCATTGAAAAGTGAGAGAAATAATTACTGCCTACAGATTCAAGAGATATCTAAAATATTTAAAATCCTTTGGTCAGTTGGCCAAACACTCCACTGAACCTAATGAGAATGATTTGAACATCTTACATGGTTGTTCTTTCTCATGATAGTATAAATTCACTAGAAAATGTCAAACTAAATAAGTTTTTTAAGTATGTTGTATAGTTTTTAGCATAATGTTTAATATTAATAATGAATTTAAAATCTTACAAAAGTTTTCAGCAAAATTTAATTGCTGGTGTATAACACTGTTTGACTCAAAATGAAATGGTTAGATAATACAATAATTAGATTTTTGAAAATAATACTGCTTTTGGTGTTTGAACTAGTTTTCAGTGTTTTTTTTTTTTTTTTGTATTTTATGTTATGTTGGTGGTATCAGTTTTAATCGTATAATAAAAATTCAAAACTGATTTTTTTTTACATTAACCACTTTCCTTTATGTAAGATCATATTTGGATTATTGTGAAACTAAAGAACTATAGCAAAACACTAGCTTTTTTCAGACTCTAAAATTTCCAAAACTTCTGGATCAATTTCATTAAAATTTACATATGCTGTGGTAATGTATCTGAAGTTATGCATGTAAGAATTTTATGGAAATTGGTTGAGGCGTTCTTGAATTATGCTCAATTTAAGGTCAAAAAAGGATCTACTTTACATATCGCTGAATTAAGTCATGCACTTAAACTAATTCTTTCATGAAAACTGCAGTTCCATTTAAGTATAAATCAAGTACACTAGATAGGAGTACATACCAGCTTTATACAAAGTACATTTTACCAAAGATTTTTCCAAATTATTTTTTACTATTTTTTTTTTCTATTTTAAATATCAAGTTAATTGTTTTGTGTTTTTTGTCAGAATTATTGTTATAATTTCAAAAATAATGTTTATTACACAATACATTTTAAAATAATATTTGATGTGTACTTAAATGGAGCTGTAATTTTCATGAAACCATTAGTCTAACTGCATTATTTAATAGTGCATAATATTAGATGAAAAAGAAAGCTGAAAATGTATCCGAAACCCCAGTATTTTGGCTCTGTCTCTGGTTCTTGTGATCTGGTTCATTTGAAAATCAATAGGGCCCTATTCCCAATAGGTTTACATAACCCCACCAAGTTTCATCAAAATTGGTAACAATTTGCAACCAGTAGAGCAGATGAAAAAATCTTATGCATGCATACATACATATATAAACATGACCTTTTGTAGTAGCAATTTCCAATTTTTTGTTGGAAATTAGCTAAAAATTAATGTTTTCCTTTCTAAGAAGAAACAGTTACATTCATTACCTCTAATTACTTTTATTAGGAGAATAAATATAAAATCCTTTCAAATAGCCATATTAAATTTATTATTTGACATACTCAAGAAAAAACTTTTTTGGATTGAACTGTTTATTTTCTAAGATATATTTAGCAAAGTTTAATTTATCAGTATTTATTTAATTACTTTAGCAATTACAGGCTGATGCCCAATCACAATCAATGATGAAAGATGAATTTTGTAGTGTTTAAAAAGTATACAAACTCGGAAACTTCCACATAAAAATTGATTCATTACACTCTGCCACAGTAGTCAGTATTTTTTTATTTCAGATTATTTTAGTTTAGAGCATTAATACGTTCTTTATACCAACATTTAAGCAATCATTTCCCTTTTGCAAGTGTCAATTTGCCTTTTGCAATTGATTAATTCATTTTATTATTGTGATTTCAAACATATATTATTTTTTGGATTATTATAGGTTGGTTGACTGATATGGTATTATTCTCCACTTCTCTCTATATTTTATTAATTTTTTTAATATTAACATATTTATTACATTCTATGTCCTCAATTACCAATTTTGTGCAATCTGATATTTGTTTCCTTTACAAATTTTTATCCTCCTATTACAAAAAATGTGACTAAACCAGCTGGATGTCTTAATAAACAAGGTGATTCACATAGTGTTACTGGTGCTTTCTGAGCTCATGCTACTAGTAAAAATAATGAAAAGATCATTTAGTACAGATCTATAAACACTCTGTTAGCGAGTTACAGCTAGCAAAAGATTTCGCCCTGATTCCTGGCATAGTGAAATAAAACCATATTTGTAGGAACCCATGAGGAACATAAGATGGCTTATATTCAAATAATGCTATTTTATGGACTTTCACAAACCTAGATTCATTTCTTGTGCTAGAGTGTAGAATTTTATTTTAAAATTTTCCTGCTTACAAGTGGTTATTGCTTCATAAGTAATTATTGAAAGAATTGTCATTTTTTGTAGGTCATTAAGAAATTGTCTATTGGTTTTATATATCATTTAAATAACACTTTTTTTTATAACCTAAGAACTATTTCTAACTTCTGTTTACACAATAATCCCCAAAAGAACAATAAGTGTTGTATGCAAGAAATTATTCATCCATGATAAATTGCTCTCATCAATTATTATCAAGCCTACGTTCAAATTAATCCGAACACAGGAAACGTTTTGTTTATTTCTATGTTGTGGCTACACTGGTTTAAGTTGTTCTTTAAGTTCTCTGTGTAATGTGAGGTTATTGTTTTTTGGTTATTTAGCAATCTTCATGTTACAAATAGTGTTTTGTGAAAGTTTATTTCATTTTTTGTTACAAAATCATATTTTCATGTTTTTTGTTCTATGCCTTGAAAATATAATAATAAACATAACTTCAAGAAAGTGTTTGAAAATTGTTTTTCTTTCTGGACACAATGAGAAAATAGTAAGACACAATGACTACCTTCCATGAATAGCTTCTGAGTGTGGTGTTGGACTAGGAATAGTGAATGCTATTTTAAAACAATTTGATGAAACTGGTTCCTTTTCACCTCAAAGAAAAAAAAATGTGGCCGTAAAAGAAACACTACTCCAACACAGGATTGGTGGCTATTAGTGAGAAAAAGTAAATTTGATGCAAAATTATTTGCTGTGAATTTAAATCGACAATTAACAACTAGTGGAACAGATTTAAATGTGACAACTGTTAGTCGTTGACTTCTTGCAGCTGAACGGAAAGCTCATCAGCTTGCTAAAAAGCAACTTTTAACACCAGCAATATGCCAAAAATGCTCTTTTGGACAAAAACACATGCTAACTAGACCAAAAAAGACTGGAAAAATGTAATGTTTTTCGACAAGTCACATTCTTATGTTCAGGGGCAAAGGGTACCGTTTGTCATAATGTTTTGTAAAAGTTTAATTCTAGATACTTTTAATTTTTCTGAGATTATTGTTTAAATGAGTGATAAATTAACTTACTACTATTGGTTTTTTTCTTCAGTATTTTAGGTTACAAATAATCATTCATCCCTCAAAAGATTTATTTTTTAAATCAAATTACTGAATCTATTTCTTCCTTTGTGACTGATTCTAAGACCACTGTATTTTAAAAACTATCTCTGAAACAATATAAATCTTTATAGCAGGCCACTTCCATATTTTGCATAACCTTGTATTTGTTTCAAAATATTTATTAAATGAGTTACTAATTTTTCTGCCAATCGATAAAATATTTTACACATCCACAACTGCTGATGGTCACTATTTCTTTCCACATTGTCAACTTAAGGTCTGATAATTGTGATTTGCGTCAGAGTCAGCCATGCAGACGGGTGGTTCAGAAAGTGGACTGGATCGGGTACAAGGATTCGTTTGACAATTATGTCAAGAGTGATAGCACGATCCACTAGCTTGCCAAGTTTACAAACCAGATTCTCAATAGAATGAATAAATTCATCTATTTAACATCGAGAAAGCCAAGGCAGCCTGCTGTTCCTTGGTGGGATAAAGACTTCAGGTGTGCACTAAGACATTGGCATAGGGCTTTAAGTAATTTCAATCGAAGACTAATGAATGAATTGCTCTGCACCTTCTGCAACGTGAGGGCTGTTTGCCATCGAGTGTTTTGGTGAAGGCAATCCTGGTTGGCTCGTGGCTCTGCTTGCAAATTATTGCAAGAAGAGGGCCAGGTACTATCATTATATTAGGTCCTCTAAGGATGATTCCCAGTGCTCATTTGTTCAGGAGTAAGGAAATAAGGACCCATGGGGTGTTGTGTTCAAAGTTCTTGGACATAAGCATAGGAAGGAAGTCTTTTTATCAGCGCTTTCGACTCAGGATGGTGTTGTGATAGATAAAGATTGTGTCCTTCATATTTTTTTAAATGATTTGCTTCCCTGATGACACTGAGGCTGATGAGACTTTGTATCACCAATGTGTCCAACGAGAAATCGCTGAGTTCCATGTTGAGGTACAGTCTCTTGAGATTACCAAGGCGGAAGTTTGTGAGGTGGTCTGTAGTATGGTATGACACAAAGCCCCCGGATATGATTGTATCACGGTGGACCTCCTTGTTTGCTTATTGCACATGATTCTCAGTCCCTGACTAGTGTTTTTAATAGGATTCTTTCTGCTGGATATTTCCCAGCATGTTGGAAGCATGGAGAATTGATATTGCTTTTTAAAGGTGGCAACAAGGATTCTAATGTTAGTTCTTCTTATCGACCTTTGACGTTCTTGCCTATAATTGGATAGGTTTTTGAGAAAGTTTTGTATCTCCATATTATTAGTAGGTTAACTACTGAGCACTTATTGATGGAGAGCCAATATGGCTTCTGGCTCGGCAAGAGCATGGAGGATGCTATATTGAAGGTGATGAATATTGCTTGCTCCAGTGTATGTAGGTATGTGTTGGGCTTTTAACAACTTATGGTGGTCTTTTGCCTTGTTTAAAATCTAGAAACATGGTTGTGTGTGTGGAATGAAATAAAGATTCTTTCAAGTTATTTCAACCATCAAACCATCGACCTCCGTGATGGCAGCTTGAAAGAAGGAAGACCCTATCCAAAGGGTGCCTGCAAGGCAGTGTATTGAGTCCCCTTCTTTGAATAACTGAGTTCAATTCTATGTTACAGTTGAGGTTGCTTAATGGTTACTGCAGAGGCAACCATTATGTGGATGATGCTATTGTTGGTTGAGGGGGACTTGCGGAATGAGATAGAACTTCGAACAGCCCTTGCATGTGAGATTCTCAGGTTGTGGAGTTTCCAGCATAAGATGACTTTTAGTCCAGAAAAAACCATGATGATGTTTTTGAAGGGTCGGCTCACCAATTCACACCAAGAACGGGTTTCAATGGCCGGCCTTCCCATTAAGTATGTTTCTGCTCAAAAATACTTGGTTGTAATCCTTGATGAGAATCTTTGATTTAAGGAATACCTTCATTGTATTGCCAAGAAGGCTGTTGCTGTCTTTTTTGGAATTTGCAGAGTTATCCCGATTGGGGGTTAAATTTCTACAAGGGTGTATCCTCTACAAGGGTGTAAGTGAAGTTATTATGTTATACGCTGCATGTGTCTGGGCTCATAGCATGATCTTTAGGTGTTATAGGGACATTTTTTTGAGAGCCCAGTGTCTCCTGTTGGCTATTGTTGGCGGTTATAGGACCGTGTCGCAGGAGGCAGCCTGTGTTATTACTGGCATAAAGTTGATAGATATTCTTGCCATAGAACATAAGGAACATTATATTTCCAAACAGTGGGGTCTTCTTACTTCAGAACGTTTGCAGGAAATTGAAAACAAAGGTTTTACATCTTGGCAGGCCAGGTGAAATGACTCCCCTGTTGATCATTACATGCATGGCATATTTCCAATTGTGTCTGATTTCGTGCGGTTAGGTGGATTTGCCCCTTCCTGCGCATAGCCTAACGGCGGAGGCCGGGGATGCTGGGGGTGTTTAAGAAAAAAAAAAAAAAAAAAAAAAAAAAAAGGTGGATTTGCCCCAATTGGTATATTATGCAATTCCTTTCTGGACATGGTGCTTTTCAGGAGAGATTGGCTGAGTTTGTTTAGTAGATTCAGGTCTATGCCCGGATTGTGGGGTTGATGACACGGTGGATCATGTCTAGTTGGAGACTGAACGTACCAGAGTAGTTAGGGAACTTGAAAGAGTGAATTCCTTTCTGGATTTCCGAGGTTAATTGGAAGGTCCATGGAGATTGGTCAATAGTGGTCGTTTCCTCACATTATGTAGATCGGCTGATGTGTTTAAACGGAGTAGAATCCTGGTTGGCTAGGGTTTCGGCTGAGACATTTGACTGGACGAGGATAGGCGTTTTGGCAACGAGACTCGGTTAATTCAAAAGCAGTGATTGTTAAAGTCGATTGGCGGAGCCGCTGTCGGCGGGATGGGTGACTGCGCTACCGAGGGCATGGTTGTTCATGCAGCCGTGAGGTGTGGCACTATCTTGCCGAGCGGTCTTCGAATGTGATGGAGTAAATGTCACGCGGTTAATTTAGAGCAGTAGTTGTTAAAATTGAATGGTGGAGCCGCTGTCGGTGGGGGGTGAATGCACTACCGAGGGCATGGTAGTCTGTGTAGCCGTGAGGTCTTGCCGAGGGCGGTCTTCTGTTATGATGTTTAAAGTAGGTGATATGATGTAGGTCTGAATTTCGTTGTTTCGTATAACACATTTTGAAGGTATGAATTTAGCATTGTATTGACTCGTTACTTAGTCGATGGCTGAGGCATTTACAGTCACAAGCGTTTGTATTAAAATTGGGCTAAGCGCGGTGTTTGCGCTTCGGCGGACTCGGTTAGCTAGTTCAGAGGGAGATATTGTAGGAAAAGAAGAATGAAGATGTCCGAAAGAAGCCTAAAGCGAATGCATTGGCTAGGTAATAATTTTTACTGATGAAAATGTCTACCGAGGCATTTGCATCGGTGGCATCCCAACTGAGGCCTGGCTGATGTAATCAGGGCTCAGAACGGAGGGGGTGGTGTGGCAACCTGAATCTCCACAAGGTGGGTGTCTTCCCCTACAGCGTTGGGATGTTGAACTAGACTACAGGGGTCTGGATAGTCTTGATCTTGAGCACTTGGCAGGTCGGTCATCGGCGGCTTTCATCAATGCCGCTGAACGTTCCATTTCCCGCTGAGGGTGGTCCCTTAGTGGACGCGGAAACTTACTGAGCTGAAGTCATCTATTCTCCGTTTACGGAAGTCCTGTCAAACGGAGAGTGACCACGAGCGACGAGCAGATTTGGCTTTGAAGTATAGGGAGCTCAGATGTTGTTATTATTTCAAGGTAAGGCAGGAGTGATTCTTGGCGTTTCTTTGTTCAGGAACAAGATAACAAAGATCCGTGGGGTGTTGTTTATCGAGTGCTAAGGCATAAACGGAAGAAGGAGATTATTCTGTCCGCTCCCTTAACCCTGGCAAGAAGTGACCTCGGATAAAACTGAGATCCTACGTACTTTGTTAGATGATCTTTTGCCGGACGATGATTTAGCTGTAGAAACTGCGTGTTCAAAACAATGTTGCTTCTCATCGCGTGGATGTTTTGTCTTTAGAAGTTACTGCGGCAGAGGTGGGTGAGATAATCTGTAGCTTTGGCAGAAGTAAAGCGCTGGTTATGATGGAATAATGGTGGAGCTCCTTGATCGTCCAGTGAACGTTGTGTGGGAATATTCACTAAAATATTTTACAAAATGTTATTTGCAGGCTATTTTCCAGTATGTTGAAAAAAGGGAATAGTTAAATTATTGTTAAAGGGTTGCGGCAAGGATCCCACTGTTAATTTTTCATATCGACCTCTTACGTTATTGCAGGTTATTGGTAAGGTCTTCGGAGAGATACTATATCTGCGTATTAATGAGAGGTTGATATCGCAACGGTACGAGTTTTAAGCATATGACTTGGGGATTTTCCTTTACATATCCAGGGCATTTAAAAATCTGTGGTGGCCTTCTACTTTATTTCAATTACACAGACGTGGGTGTACCAAAAAGGAAATGCAGGTAATGCACAGCTACTTTGGGCATCGAGACGTTCTACTTTGTAATGACGGCTACGAAGTGGAGGAGACACTCTAAGGGTTGTTCCCAAGGCAGTGTGCTGGGGTCTTTATTGTGGGTTGTGGAGTTTGATTCTTTGATTTAGTGAGGTTTCCCGGCGGCTGTCGCGTTGTCGCTTACGCCGATGACAGTCTGCAGCTATTCGAAGGATGTTTGCGGAATGAAATTGAACTCCGCGCTTCTCAAATACTTGAGCTGTGGGGCCGTCAACATAGGATGGCATTCAGACCGGATAAAACCAAGATGATGCTGCTAAAGGGCCGTTTGGCTATGACGCGGCGAGTCCGTGTTTCAATGTTATGCCATCGAATTCGATATGTTCAGGTTCAGAAGTACCACGGGGTGCTTTTTGACGAAAATTTTTGTTTTAAGAAGTATTTACACTAAGCTATTGCAGGTGGTAATTACAATAGGTGGTCATTGCAGGTCGCACAGTACCATTATAGATAAAAACGGTAGACTAATCTTGTAAATTGGGTTCTGAAAATTAAGGGTGAAATGAGGCAAAGGTGAAAATAAAGCAGAGATGGCCTTGCATAAAGATACAAAAAATAAAAGTGGGATATTTGTAGACATAAAAATCCTAATTTATCTGACTTCAAAGTTTATGTAGAAATTTAATTTAAATACGTTACTTTTAACGTGATTTTATATTTTTAGGATGAAAGTTATTTTTATTCAGTACAGTTATCATAGCATATTGAAAATACTGTAATTTCAAATCAGTAAACTAACAGTTCAAATGATCCAAGCGCTCCGTATGACAAAATCAGCTGATAATGTCATTAACAGAAATAGTAATGCTGCAGCCGCCACGTTGGAACATTGGATGTTTGTAGTTGTTTGTGAGTTTATGAATTTTATTTACCATTAATCTCTAGGATTAATTCAGGTAAAATTTTCAGTTCCTTTAAACATGTTTTTGTATATGTTTACTTGAATTTTCCAGATCGATTAGAAAGTTTGGTAAAAATATACTATCGAAGATTGTCTGTCTGGTATTTGTTTTGATATTTTCTGATTATTGTGAAATTGTTGAAAATTTGAAAAGAAACTAATTATTAAATATTCTCTGAATAGGAGAGCTTTATTATTTTTTTTAATAATAATTTCAAATTAATTTTATTATCTTCAGATTAATTATGTAAAATTTAGACGAGAAGACCGGTGCTTTGTAGATTTCTAACCTTTTCGCATTAAAGTTTCGCAGCGAAAAGTTTTGTGTTACTACATTTAATTATACTTGTGACATATTTATGTTTCGTTACTTTAATGAACACGTTTTAATTTATATTTATTGCCAAATTAGTGCAGTGAACATTGACATGGAAGGATTTTTGCTCACTGCTGTTATTTTTAATTGCGACTATTCAGCATATTGGATAAAACTGAATGTAACAAGGAATTTTAGATTAACTACTTATAACAAAAAGTTTTGCACATTTGCCATTAGTAATTTAGTTTCACCTATTTTTCTTGAAAAATTTAAACATTGTGCATCTGATTACCATCTGGGCTTTGAAATCATTATTTCATATCTCTGATGTCTGGCCATCTTAAACCTCTATATTAAACTGTGCAGTTTTGAATATTGTATGATCTATATCTAGCCAAGTAGTACAGCATTCTTGGATTCACAATGCTAAGATGCTATAATTGTATCTCATAAACAGTTTTGAATCGTTATGTCTGCAGTAATCGTTATGTCTTTTGTGAAAAATAGTTTTTCAATGTGCATTTTTTCCATAATTGCAGCTAATAACTAAATATTTGATTCAAGTTTTCAAGTAATCAGAAAACTACTTACTCAAGCAAGGAAAGTAATCAGATAGATTTGTATTTATTGTTATTGCTGTATTATTTACAGCTGTTAAGGTGGATTCTCACTCAGATGATAGTATATGTACTATGCCCAGGCGAATTTTATTAAGAATAAGAGTACGTTAACATTTTCAAAATAAAGTAATATATCATGGAAAAAAATTAGATCATCAAATCAGATTACATTATTATCTTAATTCATTTATATGAGGTATAAGCAGTCAGCCTTTTTACTAATAATGAAAAAATACAGTTATTATTTTATATCATACTGTTGTTTTCTTCCTTTAAAATAAAAATTAATTTTTGTTGGTACTTATGTATTAGCTCGTCGACCATAACCATAATGATCTTGTAACTTTGAAAATACTTTGAAGTTACAGGATCATTAAAATATTTTATACATTAAAAATATGAGCATTATTGCTTATAGATAAAATTAACCAAACTTAACCTATGCTCGTCTTGCTTGCTAACCTCGACTAATTAACAGTAATGTTTTGATTATTTAAATAATAAATAGTTGCAATAATTACTGAATTTATTACTTAAATATTCAAAATATTACTGTGTTGATTAGTGAAGCTTAGTGAGCGAAGCAGGTGTTGGTTAAGTTTGGTTAAATTGTATTTATAAAATAAATAAATGTAAATAAAAATGGGAATATAATAGCTATCTCGAGTGATATTATTTAATGACCCAAAGGTTTGCTGCTTATAATTACAGGTAAAAATTAACCAAACTTAACCTATGAAATTTATTAAGAGTAAGAGTACATTAACATTTTTTACAGTCTGCTTTGCTCGCTAACCTCGACATTATCCTTGTTAATATTGGGTGATATTAACAATAGCCCAAAAGTTTTCACTTTATTGGTCGACGGGCTAATACATAAGTACCTTTTTGTTTATTCAGTGTAGAATCTTTTATCTCATTGCTTTACTTTTGTCCAAATTAAAAAAGATAAAATTCTAATATTTTGTTGACAGGTTAGGATAGTTAGAAGAGTAGATATGGTCATGTGTGCGTACTGTAAGCTAATAAAATTGTAAAGTTCTGTTGTTCCATAAATTTGCCAAAATATAGAGTTACATGTTAGTCAAATGGCATAAATTAGCTTGTTTTAAAAACATGGGAAATGATTTTATTTACTGTGTATTGTAACGTTCCACCGGGTTGATCTAGTGGTGAATGCATCTTCCCAAATCATCTGATTTGGAAGTCGAGAGTTTCAGTGTTCAAATACTAGTAAAGCAGTTACTTTTATGCAGATTTGAATACTAGATCGTGAATACTAGTGTTATTTGGTGGTAGGGTTTCAGTTAACCACACATCTCAGGATTGGTCAAACTGAGACTGTACAAGACTACACTTCATTTACACTCATACATATCATCCTCATTCATCCTCTGAAGTAATACCTGAATGGTAATTCCTGGAGGCTAAACAGGAAAAATAAAGTATATTGTAACAATAGGGTAACTTATTACCATATATATATATAAACCACTTTTTGCAATCATATAAGTATAAAATTCTTTGATAAAATGTTTTCTGATTTTATTAGGTTTGATTACTTTCTGGAAAGTCTATTGAAAAAGGTAATTTTATTTCTGGCAGTTGTTGGAGTCTCTGACAATTCCTAAAAATCCTTTTCTAGTTAAAAAAAAGCCTTGTTAAAAATGGCATGTTAGCAAGGGAATAAATTATTTATAAAAGAATATTTTTCCATTTTCTAGGTTTTGTTACCTCTACATTTACATTTTTTCACATAGATCTCTTCATCAGAATTTCTATATGAAAATTTAGATTAAAAATATAAATGGTAAAAATAAAAATGGTATGTTCAATGTAATTTCAATGATAAAAACATATACTACTCTGCTGCTTTTACTATCTGTGGCATATAGTGGAACTATTGTTTTTGGTTCCATAATTTGATTATATTTATTTAAATCTAAATTTTAAATTAAATATATTATTTCCCTAATTCCGTCATTTTCAAATTTTACATTTTCATTAATTATTTTACCTTTTCATTAATTATATTCTGTTGCTGTCTTTAATTTTTTACTTTATTGGAATGAAGGGATTTAAATTTACTTATTTCATATATATTTATGTTTTCTTCAGTTGAAAATATATGTGTATTATCCAGACATGCTACATACCTATTTAATGAGGAAGGTGCAATTGATGAAATGATAAGAAGCAAATCTTCATTTTAAAAGAAAAAACCAAACAAATTTCAGAAAATAAATTCAGTCTAGGAGGACAAAATTATTCATTACACATAACAAGAATAAAGAAAAATTCATTCATTCTTAGTGTTCTATCATTAGGGCAGGTCCTGTCATTGCTGCTGCTCTCCACCTTGTTCTATCCTTTGCTGACTTCATTTTTTAAGCTTATTTTCCCTTTTCCATAATCCCATCCATCATTTGAAATCGTTTCCTTTCTCTTCCTTTCCTTACATTCTCCAAGCCTTCTATCACATCTATTAATAATCACCTTCTTCTCATAAAACGGCTAAGCCAGTTCCTTTTTCTATATTCAATTACATTTAGTGTTTTTTGTTCTCTCCAATTCTCCTTAATATTCTTCATTTGTTATATGTTCTTGCCACCTGACATTTATCATTCTGTCACCTACACCAACATCTCAAAAGTCTCAATTCGTTTTCTGTCTGCCTTTCTCATCGTCCATATTTCAACTCCATAGAGCATCAATTCCAAGTAAAACATTTCATTAATTTCTTCCTTAACACTAATTTTAACTTTCCACACAGCATTCTTCTCTTCTTATTAAATGTCTGCTTACTTCTTGATATTTTTGTTTTAATTTCTACTGTACAAGTCAGATCATCAGTTATAAAGCAGTCTAACTACTGAAATCTCTTCACATGCTCTAAAATTTGATTTCTTATCTAATCTCAATCCTCTCCTCTTTTCCAGTTAGCATATATTAACATATATTTTGTCTTTTTGTTGATGCATATTCCCTGACTTTAACAAGCTTCATTTAAGTCATCAAGCATTTCATTTAGTTTACTTGGGCTTTCCATCAGTACAACCATGTTATCAGCAAAACATATATGTTCTACTCTTCTTCCCCTGATGTTTATTCCTCCTTTCCCATTCAGGCGCCATGTAATTACTTCTTCCAGATATATTCTAAACAGTGTTGGTGACATGCAGCACCCTTGCCTCATGCCTCACTTACCTTCCAATCCTCCTATTCTTTGTCTTTCGTCTCATACCCTCACTTTTATTCTCTGATTATAGTACAGCTTTTTTATTAGGTGCCTCTCTTTCCAGTCATCTTTCTTCTTTTCCAAAATTAGCAGTAATTTATCCCACCTAACTCTGTCAAATGCCATTTCTAGGTCAAAAAATGCAACGTACTCTCTCTGCCTCCTTTCCATGTATCTCACCTATTACTCTTAGCAGCCCTATAGCATCCCTTGTTCTAACACCTCTTCTAAACTAATACTGTTCTTCCTCAATAGTGCCATCCAATTTTTTGTATATCCTTTTATTTAGAACCCTCAATAGTACCTTAGAATCTTAAAAAAGGTAAATAAAGACCTTTTACAATAAAAAAAAAACTATCTACCTAACCACTCATAAACAGTACCAATCTAGGATATGATAGGCATTACGTTATTTAGTCATTTGATGTCAGTTGGTTTTTTCCCTGCATCAATGATATGAATTGGAATGAGCTGAGTTCTACTGAATCTAATGTATGATGTTGTAGTTGACAATGGAACTAAATAAATTTTATTTTACGAAACTCATAAAGCCATTCTCCTAAGATTTAGTTGCATTTGATCCCATACTAAAATTCTAAATGTCTGCTTAAGATACAAACTAACTGATAAATAAAGAAATTAACAGACTGATTATCCTGTACATACCAGAGTTAGATCATTGTGAATTCTGTTTGTATAGCTTATAAACAAGGAGTTTACCATATTAAAAGAATTTGTGAGTTCATTGGACTTTGACTCAGTACTAAAGAAATCTTTAATTGATGAATTACTTTGGCTTTTTTTTAATTTAAAAATTGAAATTTTTTTTCGTTAGAATCTCATTTTCAATTTTGGATTTAAAGGAATTTGCATGATAGGTAATAGTGTTATATCATGTAGGTTGAGTACTGACCATATTATTGAATTAAGTGTATTTTATGGATTATTTATGAATTTCTTTATTAAGTTTTCATTTTTGCTTTCATGTTTCTTCCTACGGAATTATTCAGGAAAAATGTGTTTTCTTGTGTAATTACTACATAGTGTATAGCATTATTTGTTTTATGAAGTTATATTTTACTTCTTCCTATTTGGAATGTTTTAACAAGTGTTAAATTATATTAAGACACCTTTACCTTCTGTTCTCTACTAGTCTCAGTTTTTATTTCTGTTTATTTTCATTTTATTCATAATAATATTATTGTCTTGCAATTTCTTAAATATTTTTTTAAGGTTCACTCTTGATTCCAGTTCATTTTAATTTTCCAAATTATGTTCGTTTAGAAAGCTTTATTTGTTGAATAACTATTTCCAGTTTAGTTGGGTGACAACTAGATAACTGTAGAGTTATCAGGAAAATTCTCTTACAATAATTTTAAAAATGAGAAAAACTGTAAAGACCGACACATTTGTACAAGTATCTGCCAAAATAAGTTCTAAAAATAAACTAACCCCTGTTTTCAACTCTCTAGATGTAGTAAGATTCTGTAACAAAAAATAGGATATAAATAGATTTTTACCTGCAACATTTTAATTATGTTTCTGATGAATTGGTGTAATGGATTGATCCAAATTTGAATTCCAGTCTGGATTAATGTTTTCACATATGCTAAACTTTGCATATCATATTCCAGTACAAAATTTGGAACTTCATATTTATTTATTCATGTGGATATGAAATGAATATGGCAAATTACATCATAAGAAAGTTTTTTCAGGATTAATACCTTGTTTTTTTTGTTTTTTTTTACATAATACTACATTGAGCCATTACTAAATTCAGAATGAATGATTTATTTATTCAGTGAATGATCAGTTTTGTTTAAAGTTCATGTTTTTTGTCTTTGCCTTATTTATTATTCAATATTTTTTATGTAACTATTTATATTCTGCCTTAATCATTTGTCCTTCTAAAAATGGTCTTTTCTGAATGTTAGTCAATATTTAAAGAAAGGAGATTTAACGCAGTTTTTGTGTTAGTGATCTGATGATCAGTTTACAGACAGATTTTGAAATCAAATGCTTTGCTGGTGTTAGCTGTAGGATGTTAGCTGAATTAACAATCAGAACATGGCAGACTCCTTTATAGTATTCTGTGTTAGATTTCTTAGTCCACTTTAATTATGCCAAAAGTAAGAGAACAATAATTGTAAAATAATAATGAAAATTTTAAAATATTTTAGACAAAAATTGCTCCATATTTTATGGGGATAAATTGTGTTATTAGTTTTTACCAAAATGATGACTTTTCATCATTTATGATAGAAATATTATAAAACCAAATCAATTCCTTTTCGTATTTTATCTACATAGGATTTTTTTTGTTCACAAATTACACAACAAATTTCATAATACATACTGAATTATGAACTGGGTGCACTATGTGATTTTAAATTTTGTGATTAAAAGCAGCAGTATTCCATTTGTTACATTTAGAGGTGAATGAACTGAAGTAGTCTTAATTCATTGGTCCTTGCACAATTCAGTTGTTAGTTAGTAGTGTAGTTGTTAGTTAGTAATTATATTACTTTGATAGAATATAAAAATTTGTTATAAAAATTACACTTGTAAAAGTAATTGCCTAATACTATTCTTGTTTAGGTAGTTTATTTGTGCTCAAAAAGCCCATCTGTATGTATGTTTTTTTGAAACCTTGATAATAGTTCATATTTCTTTTGACTTTTCATCTTTAAATTCATTGAAAAATTTATATTTGTTTTCACTATTTGAAGTGCTGATGTCTACATGTGAAACACATTTGCAGGTTTAAACAGTTTCTTAGTATTTAAATAGTGCAGTATGTGGATATAAAGAGATATAGACAAAATGATACAATCTGCTTAAAACATGATGGTTTGAAACATTAGAAACTTTAATGTTTGTACTGCTTGAGAAATCTGGAGAATTAACTTACATGGCATAAGAAATTTCATTGATTGATATCGTATTATAATACTTTTTGTATAAAGAGGCTGAATCTTTTAAAAATTAAACAAACTCTTATTGTGATTTATAATTATATACTGTAAGCAGAGTTAGTTTTGAATTTATACTTTCTCATTGTATTTATATAATCACAACAGGAGCTTTCCTTTTTATGAAGCTTGGTATTAATTTTTAACATTGTAGGTATTTAATTATTTTATTTTATAGAAGAAAATTAATCTTTAAACTTCAACCTTTTTACAACTTATCTTAAAAAAATTACATATTTAAACAGAACAAAATAACTACACATTATAAAAGATTAAGGTTAGGATCTTGATATAATATGTGCGATACTGATACAGATATTAATTAAGTGGTATTCTGTTTGTTCTGCTTAAATAAGTTTTGGAAATACCAAATCAAGATTTATCAAGTGTTAAATATATAAAAATAGTGAAGTAACTGTATTATTACATGTACTATATTTCATACTCTAATGTGTATGGAATGCAAGTGTAAAAGTATGTGTGTTTTATAGATTATGACTGTAATTATTTATAAAAATATTTGTTAATTTAGCATAAAATTGTGCTATTATTCTATAATATTTTCATGATTATGCCTTTGTGTATCTTATTTGTTAAATAATATATATTAATACAAACATTTTATTTGTAATTTATATCAAAGTTAGAAGGTAATTAATTAAGTTTAAGAAATATTAATAATTAAATAAATTCTAATGAAAATGGACTGATCTTCATTGTGCATTACATTAAAGTTAATAGTGAATTTTTTATTCATTAAACAAGAGTTGATATACAAATTATATGATTTTATAGTATTTTAAAATAAAATTTTTATAACTTTGTTTTTACTGCCCTGTGTAATATAGTAAAATTACCCCACATTTTCCAAATCCATGCAAAATCTTTCACTAGCCATAACTATAACAAATAAAACAACATGTTTATATGAGCTTTACCCATTATTTTCATGAGTAGAATAGGTTATGAAAGTCCCAGAAGAACTTCATGACACACTGTATGTTCGTTGTGCAGTAAATTGAAGCTTTACTTGAACTGTTTTTGTCAGCACTTCTTGAACTGAAACAAATATTTCATTATGAATTAGAATTATTTAATCCAAGTTTCTTTAAATAGGTACATACAGGATAAATTACTTTTTATATTTTTGCTGAACATGTGGACTATTCATAGATGTTTTTTTCAAAACTGTTTTGTGTAAAGCATGGTGTGATAGATATTTATTTCCATTGCATGGATTAAATTGTAAACAGTATCCAAATGATATACATATTATTCAAAACACTGTTACACACCAATTCAAATTACTTGTTAAGTTAGTATCGTGTTTTACAATATAAGTGGTGTTTATATATGTCAAATAGAATAGGCTTAAAGACTGATATTATTCTTAATCTATTTGTAGCATTGGTGGGCAACATAAAATTTGGAACTGAAAAGGGAGTAAGTGTTCTATGTAGTATTTTATATGCTGAATTTGAATATATATTCCAAAACAACCCATCATGTAACATTCTTAAGTTACAACCCCATAAATTTATTTGTTCTATAATTTGTGGAACAAACAATACAAATCAGTTAGTATGTCTGTATGTTTACTTATTCACATCAGATGTATATTGTGATGCATGTTGTAGATGTAAATTTGATACAGACAAATGATGTCATTTCATGTCAAGTGAGACATGTATAGACATGTTAGTGAGACAAGTAATGGGCATGTTGAAATTTTTTTTCAGTATGAGTTCAGTTCTTTGTATGACTTGCTGTGTTCTTTAGTTGTAGTGGTTTATACACACACTATAAAGATTGCTTCACAAGCGATGCCATAAATTTAATGAAAAATTTTTATGACAGAACAACTTTTGGTATTATTTTATTGAACATCAAGATTTGTTAAGTTGTGTGTGTGTTTTGCACTGTGTTTTATTGCACTCTGTTATGAAGTATTTTAAGTAATTAAGTATTTATAAAAATTAAAACTTAATTATTTTTATAATTAAGTATTTTTGTAATATTTCAGTTTATTTTCATTCATTAGAAGATTTTGAATTTTACAATGAATAAAAATCAGGCTTGTAAAAATTCTCCAAATATTTTTTGTTATGTTTGCGGAGAATTCACCCTGAAAAGGCTACAAAAACCATTATTGAATCTCCTGAAAACTGCTTGCAAACATTACTTTGACTGTCGCTTGAGAGACCAAGATAAATCCTGGGTTCCACATAAAGCATGCACCAAGTGCTGTATTAAATTAACCCAGTGGTTAAAAGCAAAAAAAGAACATTTACCTTTTGGTGAACCTATGATCTGGCGAGAACCTACTAACCATTATGATGACTGCTATTTCTGCTTAACAAATGTAACTGGTTTCAATTCAAACAATAAAAGCAGTGTCGCATACCCAAATGTTCGTTCTGCTGTGAGACCAGTACTTCCTGGTGTTGATTCAGATTGCTTCAACTTCTTAGAAAGAAATCTGTGATTCCCTAGAAGGCCCAACCGATGAATCCTCAACTCAGTAGCTATTAATTACATTCCAGAAGAATCAAATACTGAACCTCACCTCATCATACAAGCAGAACTGAGGGATCTAATTTGTGACTTTTATTTGTGAAAACAACATGCAGAACTCCTAGGTTCACATTCTTAAAGAATTTATTAAACAAGGATACTAAAATTTACTGAAATACTGTAGAAGAGATGATTTTATTTGTTCCTGTCATATTAGGGGGCAAATGTCTGAACTGGACATTGAATATGTTATTCATGATTGGTGTTTATTTATAAACACTGATCAAAAAGAATCTTAAAGGCAGTGTTGTTGCATAACTTGAATATGTTTTCTTCTATAACAGTAGCACATGCTGCAGAAATGAAAAAACATATGAAACTATGTCAAAAATTTAAAAAGTTATTCAGTATGATGAACATTCACAGCAAATCATCACTGACCTGAAAGTGGTAGGGCTTTTCTCAGTCTCCAGAGTGGCTTTACAAAATATATCTATTTCTTGTGTTTGTGGGATAGTTGGGCTACAGATAAACACTACACAGTTAAAGACTGGCCAAAAAGAAATCGGTTTACCCCAGGAAAGGAAAATGTTGTCACTATATTCCCCTTGTCGAAGCAGATCGTATTATTTTACCACCTCTACACAAAACTAGGCCCAATGAAGAATTTTGTTAAAGAATTAGATTAAGATGGAAACAGCTTTAAATACTTAGCTGAGGTTTTTTTCACAATTTAGTGAAGCCAAATTAAAAGAGGAAATATTCATTGGGTCACAAATAAGAAAATTAATTTGTGAAAATATATTTGACAGCAAACTGAATCCTGAAGAACTAGAAGCATGCAAGTCATTCAAAGATGTCGTTACTGGTTTTCTTGGAAATAAAAAAGCTGAAAACCATGATCAGCTTATAAATGAAGTCTTAGTGAACTACAGAAATTTAGGCTGTAGAATATTTTTGAAAATTCGTTTTTTACGTTCTCATTTGGACTTTCTCCCTTTAAACTTGTGTGACATCAGTGGTGGAACAAGGAGAAAGGTTCCACCAAAATATATTGCAGATGGAAACGTTATCAAGGCATATGGGATGAATCTGTGATGAGTGACTACTGTTGGATAATAGAGAGGACTTCACTAAACACAAAAGGAAAATAAGAAAAAAAATTAAGATAAACATAAATGTCTGTAAAATAAAGGTAAGAATCTTAATTGTAATTAATGTTATTATTTTTGTATTCTATTATTTAAGAAGTTTCTCAATATTTAAAGGGTCATAACTAAAAATTGGAGGGTGATTAAGAAAAGCTGATTTTATTTTAAGATTCAGCATAAAAAAATACATTCAGTTTCACTTACTTTTATCTCGGTTCCAAATTATTTTTATTTTTTATTTTTTTTTCCTGTGTATTATAAAAACGAAACCGAATAAATTTCAGATGTTTTATTAATTGAAATACTTATAAAAATATAACATTACATTATAAAAATACTTCTATCATGCAAAGTTAAAGGCTTATAAGTACTGCATTTAAACCAGTTTAAACATT
Source organism: Lycorma delicatula (assembly GCF_047948215.1). Lineage (NCBI taxonomy): Eukaryota > Metazoa > Arthropoda > Insecta > Hemiptera > Fulgoridae > Lycorma > Lycorma delicatula. The sequence continues at coordinate 342,992,065 of NC_134455.1, read as the reverse complement.
ATTTAAATTTTGCCCAACTTTTGTGTAACACAGTAGATTCAAACTATTTCTTTAAAAACTTTTTTACAGTTCTATGTAACTTAAAAAACATATATATTTATGATGTGTAATTTAATTATATCTATTTAATTTATAGTGTATACTTATTTAAATATGATTGCTTATCCATCAGTTTTAGTTTATATTTATTTGTAAAAGTTAATTTGTGTGTTTTTTACTTTGTGTATTCAATTCATTAATGTTGTATTCAGTCAACATCAACATGCTTGTTAAATATTATTATCATTTTTATTATAATTATTAATATTAATAATAATACTAGAGAAAAGGTGAGCCTATGGCCTGTTGTGAAAAAGTCAGTGGTTTATGTTTTATTACACATGATTTTGTTAAATGTTTTTGCCAACTCTAACTAAATAACATTCATGAATTTAGTGTACTAACAGCAACAAAAACTTTTACAATGATAAGCTTTAACATATTAAACATTTTTAGCTGTTTCATGAGTTGTAATTTTTTAACATCTGTAACCCCAATTTTTCCTTTCTTATTCCCAATACTCAAATATAATTTTAGATAAATTGTTGGAACGAATGATTCGTTTGTGGGCTGCGCACAGTTATCCAAATGCCTGGCACACCACATGGTCCCCTCTGTGCCAGTAGCAGCTAAAATAAAAATGTGAGCACATACTTTAAACAAACCCATGCACCATCATTTTTTTAGAGAGTGATTTTGAATATTGTTAAAAGTGGAAGTTATCACTAAATAATAAATTTCTATGAAATGATTATAATACATTTAGAAACAGTCAGTAAGATTATTTCTGTTGAAATTCTTTTGATTATAAAGAATTCTCTGTATAAGCAGACATTAAAAAAACATGGAAAAGCTTGATGAGTTGTCAGGTAAAGACTCTAATTTGGAAATTGAGTTGAGTTTGAAAGTCTTATCTATTTTAAATACACCAGCAAAGTATATCAAAAAGAAATGTTTGTAGCTTGTTAAATTTGTTTACTAATATTTTGTAGAAAAACATAATGCGATTAAGCATACTTGTAGTAATGAATTTATGGTTCTATATATAATGAGCCTTCAATTGACAAGAACTTTTATTTTCCTTACCTTTCCATGTACAACATTGCAACAGAAATTCTATTTTAATTTCATATATTTTAACACTTCATGACGAAAAAATTCAGCTTTTAACGGTGTACAAGTGACTGACTTAAAATTATTAAGTGAAAATATTTGTTGTTTAATTAAAAAATTTATTGATTTTTCAGTTAAGACAGGAAATTATCCAAAAAAACTGAAATTTAGTATTTAAGACTTTATTGAAATATAAATATTTAATGTGATCAAAGGATAATAAATTATCTAATTATCATCGTTTTAAATTTCATTGTTCTTGGAATAGATATTGAAGCAATGTATGTTTGATAATGGCTTGAGGAACTATTGAATTTAGTAAAAATTTTAGTTTGCAAATGGTTTAATAATAATGATAGTTATATTTCATTAGAGCCCTTGTAAGTTCTATGAGATCATTACAGGATATGTGTAGTTGATTATTTAAGTGCTGTCACGGTAAAAACTAGTTTTAAGAAGCGGCAAAACTGTTCTTATTCCTATTTTAAACCAAAAAAGTTAGTTGCTAAAAATACATTACTTGACTTATACCTGTCAATGTTTTTTGAACATTCAACAGTATTTGTCCAATGATGGAGGTCAAACTGAGAATATTCCCAGAATAACTGGGATGGTGGTTGATGATAATATTTAACTGAGGTTGTTATGGTTAGCTGAGGCATCCAATGTAAACTACTGTGCTATTGATTAAGGGTGTTTATGTAAAATGAGTTTTTGGTTAAAAAAAGGTTTCCTGAATCTGTAATTAAATCCATTTATTTTGCACTAATGGATTCATTAATTAGGTGTACTTCAGAATTATGCTTAATTATTATTTAGTATAGTTATGGTATTTTTAATTAGAGATGCTGAAAATTATTATTTGGAAGAAGAAAAAATAAATTTCAGAAAGGAAGCAATAATTAATTGGTAAAGGAACAAATTTAAGTATAGAAGACTGTTTCTGTAGAGTAGCTCATTAAAAAAAATTATTGTTTCCAAAAGGACTTTTATTTTATTGCATAATATTAGAAAATGTTTTAGAGTTAAAGGATATGTATGAAAAAAAGAACCTTAAAAGTAATTTTTTAGTAAATTTTTTTCTTATTTTCAGCAAGATGAAGGTGAAGGAATTGGATCGGACTGTGAATATTGCTTGGTCTCCGGTGCAACAACAACCAGTGTTGTTAGCTGCTGGAACAGCTGCCCAACAGCTGGATGCATCATTTAGTACCTCAGCTGCGTTAGAAATATATGGCCTGAATTTAGGTGAGCCTGGTCTGGATATGGAATTGAAAGCTTCTTTGCCTAGTCAGTTCAGGTAAAAAAAAACTTCAAATAGAACTTTACTTTTTTGTAATATATATTTAAACAATTACTAGTTCATAATTATTACTTGTTATTTCTAGTGTTAGGTATGTTTATAATCTATTTCTCACAGTAAAGTTTCAGCCAAAATTACACAAAAAATTTGAACCAGTTGAATTTTTTCATAAAATATACAAAAAATTGTCTTACATGATGAAAAATTAATACTATTATACTACATAAAATGTAAATTTTATCTTTCTGTAATAAAAATCATTAGGTATGAAAATGGGACAAAAACATTGATGGAAAGACAGAGGCCATGTTAACAGTGATAAAAGATTTCTTTTCTATTGTTTGTGCATGGTTAAACATAGGTTTGATAATTTTCAGGTTTTTGATTTCAGATTTAGTTTTTAAAAGTTTTATTTTTACATTTTAAAGCAAGTGTTTGTTTAAAAATTTTAACAAAAACCAATCGCCAAGAATTAATATTTTCTTGCACTTCTTTAAATTTTCAGTTGTAGAAGATTGTGAAAAAATCTATGAAAATTTATAATCCTTAATGGTTTAAGTTTTTGATAATTTTTATTATTTTTAAAGATAATTTTAATTTTTTAAAACAGTTTATTTTTACATTATTTAGTTGTATTTTTATTTAAAATTTATCTACAAAAAATTCTGCGTGTGTAAAAATATTAGCCTCCTTACATGCAAGAAACACAAAAATGAGAAACTTGCACCTTGATAAATGTAACAGAAATACCAAGAATATGATGTATTGAGCAAGAGCACTTTGGAATCCAAGAGTATGTATTATTATTATTTTTTTTTTTTACTATGTTTTAATAAATATAAGGAAAAGAATGTGTAGAAATAACGTAAAAAGACTGTTAATAAGTGAACTAATATTCTCTGGAAAATAGTATACAAGTCTGTTTAGAAAATAATCAAACAATTTTAATTAATAGTTGGGTTATGACTACAACATAGAGACAAAAGTTCAATCATCAAAAAACGCACATACAAAAATACTTAAACACGTTGCACTCAAATGAAAATTAAACAAGATATCAACAATCCAAGAACATGTGGTTACAGAGGAGGTTATGCAGAACACAATGCTGTCAGCTGCATGTCACTAAATATCTCTATTGGTATGTAACTAAATATGTTCAGCTATTTTCTTAACAGACCTTATTACTTTTCTAGCTTAAACTTTCCAACTAATTCCTTGAATTTTGCATAAAAGTACTTAGAATATCATATTAAAATGATTTTCCTTTTTGTATTTCATTCTATTTAGTAGTGATTAAACATTTAGTTGTGAATGAAGTAGCTTTACATATTCACCATGAAAAAATTACATATTTTGACGGTGTTTTTCATTTTTATAATAAATTTTGTTTTAAGGATACATTTATAATCAATAATTTATATAGTTTTATTTTAAACATACTGTAGTTTTAAATGTAGGTGTCATATGTAATTATGAAAAAATTTAACCAAATGTGCTATCTTAAGTTTGGCTACTACTGATATTTGATTTTAGCATAAATTTAGAATTTGATTTGATTTGGCTAGACATTTGAGAATTTCCTTGCAGAAAATGGCACAAAATCCCAACAGATGAATAAGGTTCTAATATATCTGTTCAGAAGTTTAAAACAATTTTCGATGGACAACTCTAAAAACTTGTGTCTTAGTTTCTTAAATTAGGAAAGTTTATTTAATGTTAGATTCTTTATTTCATTTCATTGATGTTAAAAAGATTGATGTTAAAATGAGCTGTTAAAAAGTTATGTCTAATACTACTTTTAAATCAAAAGATAAAGAAAACAATATATTTATTTTGTATTTTTCCATGATTGCTTGTTTTTATTAAAATAAAAACAATGTGAAACTTGCTTTAGAAGATTGGCTGTTGAAGCCAGTTGGTGAACCCTTAGTAAACTACTAAGTATTATATATATATATATATATATCAATAATTTTTTTATAACTAAAGAAAATCGTTACATTGCTCACTTATTATTTTTAAATGATTTTTTTTCTTTATTTTCTTCACAAAGAAGTTTTCTATTCCTTGATGAGATTGATGTTGAAAGTAACTAATAACTTCTATTGTACTGGAAAGTATAAAATAATTTTTATTGTGGTTTTTGTAGGTTCCACCGGATAGTTTGGGGAGGATGGGGATTTAATCGGGATAATCCTTATGGAGTGATAGTTGGAGGTTGTGATGGTGGTCATTTGCAGATTTATAGTGCATCACGTCTTCTTGCAGGAGAAGAAAGCCTAATTGTATCTAAGGATAGTCATACTGGTCCTGTCAGGGCTATTGATTTTAATTCATACCAGGTATGTGTATTTTTAAAAGAGTAGTTGACATATTTATTATTATATTAAAATAATTCAGTTTGGTCTTAAATATTTCTATTATTTTTTGTGTATTATGTGTTTCTCTGTATGCTGTTCATTGAAATGATGAAAAAAGTAATACTGTTCATTTACTATTATTTTGAAGAAATTTTTATTCTTCCTATTATTTAACATGTTAACTGTACAATGTCAGGTACAGGTGGTTGTGGTTTTATAGTTGAACTTGGAGCAAGCTATGTTCTGAACATAACTATTAATTTTGCTTCAGTAAAAAAATATTAGTTGTACAAAAAAAAAAATGGTGTTTAATATGTTATAATATCTTTGAATGAGGTGTACAGTGTTGATTTAAGGCTAGAATTAAACAGAAAATAGGGAAAAGGGAAAAGCAAATGGAAAGATGTATTAATCTACGTATTAATACATCTTTCCACATTCTTTCTACATTTTGCTAAATATAAATTTGTTACAGTTCATCATGTGTTTTATAGAAAGCTTCATTGTGATCTTCCAAGTGACAGTAACATTCATTAATTGGATAATCAGTTGGAAACTAATGGATTTTTATGTAAAGGGAAGAGTACGGGAAGACCAAAAGTGTCTAAAGAAAATATTGCACGTGTTGGGGAGTTATCTTGCATAGTCCTAAAAAATTTATTAGAAAGGCCCATTGTGAACTAGCAATGCCCAGTGATGACACTGTGGATTATTTTAAGAAAAATGCTTAAATATGCATCCATACAGTTTGTTGCTGTTACAGGCTTTGAAGCCTACTGACTATGATGTGTGTGCCGACTTCACAATCAAAATGTTGCAGCATGAAAATGACGACTTTTGGCTGTATTGTGTTTAATGATGAGGTAACATTTCATCGTAGTTAATGACTTTTTTTTATTGCATTATGTTTAGTGATGAGTCAACATTCAATCATAGTTGACAGTCTGTTATCAAAAGTTAATGTTCATAATGTCCATATCTGGGGGTGAAAATCCCCATGAACTTAACAAAATTAAATGTCTTCTGATGGCAAGTTTATAGAGCATTCTTTTTCTGTGAAGTGAGCGGAGATGCTTATTTGGAAATACTGGGCTTATGGCTCTCCTCAACTCCAAAATGAACCAGAATATCTTACTTTGCAACAAGATGGTGCACCTTCTCAGTTGCATAACTCTGTGTGGGATTGTTTGAAGGACATTTTTCTAATTGCTGGATCGGTTGACATCATTTACATGACATAGCTTGTTTGCAGTGTCCTCTAAGGTTATTCAACTTGACCCCATCTGATTTTTTTTCTTTTGGGGTTTTGTAAAGGATCTTCTGTGTGTGCCTCCACTACCTGCTGATCTACCCGATTTGAGGCACAGGATTAAAGCAGCTGTTGCTTCAAGTACTCAAATCATGCCAATTTAAATATGGGATGAACTCTTATTTGTAAGATATGTGTCACTTGACAAAGGTACTCACATTGAGCATTTGTAGGGAAAACTGTAAGCGTTACTCTTTCATTTGTTTGTGATTCATTACTGTAAATCAAAAGTTAGAAGACATTAATTAGCTTTAAAACCCCAATATTCTTTTTTGTATTTAAAAAGTTAGTTGAGTTAGAGTGCAATATTTACTGAACAGTACTGTTTTTTTAGGACTTATTCATATGCTGGCCTCTGTGGCACAAGTGGTAGCATCTCGATCTTTCATCCTGAGGTCCCGGGTTCGAATCCCTGTCAGGCATGGCATTTTCACACACACTACAAATCATTCATCTCATCCTCTTAAGCAGTACCTAGCAGTGGTTCCAGAGGTTAAAAAAAAAGAAAAAAAGACTTACACATATACCTTAACTCTAGTAGCACCTTTTAGTTTTAGCAAGGACATTCTGGTTACTGTAGTTAAATAATAGGTTGCATAAAGGGTATTCAATTATTATGTTAAAACTTTAGCATTAAAAGTATTCTTACTTGATTGTTCAGCTAATTTTTATTAACTTCACAAATAAATTCTTCTTCTCAATTTATGATCTATTATTTCTTATAAAAATTTAGTTAAAAAGTAATAAACTGAAGAACTTTTTTATACATATCAGTATTTACAAAATGTAAATCATAATAAATAGAGTAAGCTGGCTTAGGTAAATTTAAAAAAGATTACTTTAAATATGTACAATATTATTATTATTAACTATTTTTTCTTTCTTTACCAATAACAAATTTGTGATTATGTTATTATATTAATTGGAAAACCAAAACGGAATGGAACGTAGTTGTTGGCTTCCGGAGATTCTTAGCCCTATGGAGAATAGGAATATGGAGGGGTTCTGATGCTGTTATGGATGTATAAATAGAATAGTAACCTGGGTGGCTAGGATCTCGCCTGTGCTTACTTGGCCAAGATAGGTGCTTTGGCATCGAGCCCCAGTTATTTATGGCGATATTTGCTGCTAGAATAAGACATCAGGGCTATGAACGGGGGTGGGGAGGGGGCGACTGGAAGTGTCACAAGGCAGGTGTCTTCCCCTACGGGGTTGGGATGCTAGAACGATGTGTGTGGGGGAACTCTGCAATAGAGCTGTAGTGTGGGAGGTTGTAAGCATTGACCTTGCTCCTGAAAGCAGACCAGAGTAGAGAGTGACTGAGTATATTTTCATTAGAAGCTTATTAAATTTGTGAATTTGTTTCTAGATCTTTTGAGTAAATCAAAAGAACCTGAATAAATTGAATTTTAGGACAAAATTGTCATTATTGCGATCAACACATGTTTGGTTGATATGAGAATAGTATTTTTGGTATTTAAAGACTCAATCGAATGTAAATGATCTGAGTGCATAGTGTAATGGTTGGTTAAATATGGGAAGAGCTTTTGTGTGAAACCTTTGATGTTAGAGGAAGTTGGAGGGATTGCGCTTCTGTGAATCAGTTAATTTGATAGTCGAAAGTTGTACGTTATAGTAGATTGTTGTGGTTGGAAGAAAACCATGTGAAGGTGATAGTAAGTTGTGTGAATACACTAATGGAAATGTCTGCCGAAGCATTTGCATTGGTAGCATCCTGACAGAGGCCAAACTGATGACTGTGATTTATTATCAGGTTTATAGGCTCTAAAAGACAACCTCTGGTAAGCCTATCAGGGCTAGGAACAGCAGGGGGGGGGGGGCATCAGGATTGTCACAAGGCAGGTGTCTTCCTCTAGGGGAGGGGGGTTCAGGATGATGTTATTTGAATGACTCACTTAAAATGTATCACTTTTAATATCCTTATTTATTTAATTTTATTAATTTATTCCAAACAGTATTACACAATTTAAGTCAAATCCAATGTAATATAATAATCAGCTTAATTTCAATTCCTGTCATGGCTGTTGAAACCAATAAAAAATCTGTTTTCTGTTTTCTTTTATCAGTTACTTTTCACAACAAAATGCCCATATGGTAATTTCCTTTTTTTACAAGTAAATGATAAAATAAGTTTCCAGAGAATTTTTAATGTATAATAATAATAATTCTTTTTTGTAATTAAATAGAGTACAAACAAAATATATTCATGTCTATAATTTCCACATTCATTCCTTTATCAGTAATGTATATTTTATTGAAAAGTGTTAATATTGTTTTATTACTAGGGAGACATGTTGTCCAGAATCATTCATTGATGGTACCTCTTCATTTGATTATCTACACAAAATAATTATGCAAAACCTTTCAAATGATGAGAAAATTGCAAATAGATAAAAGATCTGCAAGGATATCATTTACAGTTTTAGTTCAGATATCACTAGTTTTTATACAATATCCATTCTTGTATTTATTTAAAAATATACTCAACCAAAGCATACATTTGATAAAAGTGAAATAATATTCTGATGCATAAAAATGTACGAGAGGTAATTTAGAAATTGAGTTCCGAAGGTTATTAAAAAAGATAAAGAGCATACTTGTGTAAAATTTTTATTGATCTTAAGCATAAATCTCACTATTTGTCTACACAGTGCCTGCCATTGTTGAGGAATTTATCATAGCGGGGTATAAGTACGTTGTTTCTCTTTATTGTAGATTGATTGTGCCTGGACTGTAAATTGTATACTAACAACTTGTTTGATCTTGTCATCATCGTGATAGCAAGAAAGTGTCAGCCAGCGAAAAAGGTTTTAAAACACAGGAACAGGCAATAATCACTTTCAAGATTTGGGCTTTGTGAGAGTTGAAATACTCCAGCTGAAGATTGTGAGAAGATGTGTTTATGCGGCATGTGGGTGAGCATTGTTATGAGTCGACACAATGTCCTCGGTTAGTAAGACACATTGCTTGTTCTGGATCAATGACACAATTTTTTCAGCATTTTGCAACAAATAACATTATTGGTTGTGCAGTCTCAAGGCAAGAAATTGACAAGCAGAACTCCTTTTTTGTCCCAAAACAGTGCACATGATCTTCTGAATGAAAAACATTGGGTTTCATTTTGACTTTCTGGGTGACAAAGTGTGTTGCCATTATATCCAGTGATTATGCAGCTTAAGAAACCAAGCCCTTGTTCTCTGTATCAAATAAAATATCCAAATGCTCTCCAAATGTTTCATTTTATGATATTCTGTAAGCAACTTAGGATGCAATGTTTACACAATTTTGATAATTCAGTTTCAAACACAATGTCATGCAGAAGAGAACATGAAATTTCTTGAAAATGCATGGAAAGTAATGTAATAGAGAATCTTCTATTCTCTTTAATCTTGTCATCAATTGTATGCGCCAAATTATTGGTAATCAAAGATGATCGCCTGTTCTGTTCATTATCCTGCATCTTATTGTATCCATTATCAATCACACCCATCTCCATACCATGAAATCATTCATTGCCTTTTCTCCATAAATGTTGTAAATCTGACTGGTCTCATGTTCCTTGCATTCAACAAATTGATCACAGACTGAATTTTTGTATGTGAAAGGTTTATATACATAAGTTAATATTTATATATATATATATATATATATATATATATATAAATGTGTGTGTGTGTGTGTGTGTGTGTGTGTGTGTGCATGCATGCGCGCACGTGTAATTCCTCTTGATTGGATAGAATTAAATATAATAAAAAAGCATATTTTACTTAAAAATTTTTGTAGCATTATTTAAAAACATTTTCATTAGGTTTTCATAAAATTCTCCTTGACAATTAAAATGTCAGAAAGTGTACTATTTGTATCGCCCGTGCATAAGTTTAGTTCACTTTATGTAACTGAAACTAAATGGCACTACAGTGCAACCAGAAACAAAAGATCCTCTTCCCAGAATAGCTCGTGCATCTGGTCAGTATGCAGTTATATTTATGAGAGTGAGTACTTGCCTACAGTTTCAAACAAAATATTGTGAGTCCATATCTCAAAAAAAGAAGTACGTTTGTGGCTATTTACCAGAGTATCTGAAGATGGGTTTCATAGAATCTGTTGAAACAACATCCAATGTGTTTATTGTGTCATAAAACACTATGCAATGAGGCAATGAAGCCAAGTCTATTGCAAAACCATCTTTCTACAAATCATCCAAATGATAAGGACAACCCATTGAATATTTTCAGGAAATATATTCAAAATTTCAAAATCATTCAACAATCATTGTATCATTTAAGAAACAACATGCAGCGAATGAAGATGGATTAATTGCCGCTTATTGCATTTTACAATTACTTGCAAAAAGTGGTGTTTGGTTAGAAGAAGAAGTCTGGAATAGAAGCCCATAGGCTTCTATTCTTTTTTTAATGTATTGAAATGTTTGACCAATGTACAATGTGTTAAAGTCTTTACACAGAATGCTGTATACTACGTTGACTTGTTGAATTTTTCCTATCGACAGTTTTAATTTAGAAAACACTATACAGATTGTTGTAATTTGATGGGCTATTACGAAATCCTTTTGTAGCAATTTTTTTAATTTTCTGACAGATCTGCGACATAATTCTCACTTATTATTTTTATTAGAATGGTTGGATGATATATTATTATAGTGTTTATGAATTTCATTTTTAAATACTTTTAAATATTTACTTATAACTTTATCACATTAAACCAAATGATCATCACCTATATCAATTTGCTGTAGTGGAATTAATGCGTTAATGCGCTGTGTCGAAAACAATCCTAAAAATCTTGTTACATTGTTATTTAGTGATGAGGCAACCTTTCATACGTGCCAGAAAGTTGAAAGGAAAGGGAAAGGAAAGGAAAGTTGAAAGGGGCACACCAAAAGTCAATGTCTGGTTAGGACTGCATAAAAATGGCATCATCAGTCTGTTTTTTTTTTCGCTGTGACAGGACACAACACTTACCTGAACGTGCTTGAGAACTTTGCTGTTCCTTAGATTCCTGCAGGCTTCAGTTTGCAACAAGATTGTACTTCACCATATTTCCATTGAGATGTTTTTGTGGTCCTTAACATTTTTTTTGGATTTTGGATTGGACAAGAGTTCCTTCTACATAGCCCCTAGATCTCCAGATGTTACTCTACGACATTTTTGCTTGGGGATTTATTAAAAGTTGTTTGTACCAAAGAAAAGTTCAAGATATGAATGATTTAAAATAGGGAATTGTTGAAGCTGTTAGTCTAAAGATGTCACAGGTGCTCCTAAACACCTGGCAGGAAATAGATTATCGCCTAGGTGTCTGCTGAGTTACAAAAGATGCATACATTGAACTTGACTGTCTATGTTAAAATTTGACAAGTTGCTGTATGTCTTATATGCAACTTGCTGTATATATTATGTATATAGTATTATGTATAGTATGCTGTATATATTAAAAAATAAAAATTATATGAAATTACATTAACTAGCTCTCTTAATACAAGCTGTTATTTTTGGATACCTTTAGCCCAGACACTCTGTATATATACACATATAATTATCATTGTTAGTAAATTTTTTCTAGAAAGAAATGTAATGAGTAAAAGTAGTAAAGAAGTTCCAAGATATGTGAAGCAGAAAATTGAGGATGCAGCTAGTAAGAAAGTATGTAAGTAGTGTAAGTAGTATGTTGAAACCAAGAGATTGATTGACAGAGTAAAAAAGGAATGGAGAAATTCATCGATTACATCTAAATAATTACAAATAAAAATATGTGTATATTACAATAATAAACTTACAGAAAAAGAACAACTACAACAGCATGAAACAGTGGATGATGAGAATGTAATACAAGAACCTTGGATTGGCATATAATTCTACCTGCTAAAATTTCATAATAAACGCTTAAATTTCATAATAATCATGTTAAACGCTTTAAATAAATCACAAATACAATAACCTTTTCCCTTCTCTTTTAGTTAGTTTATAATCTGATTAGTAAAGTAAAATATATAATTATTTATGGTATAACATTTTTGAAAGTAGAGCCAAACAAACTGTTTTTTATTTAACATTTTATTTCTTTTCAGAAAGGTCTTGAACACACTATGAGACTCTTACAGTACAATAAAGTAGCATTGTGTACTATTACATCACTAATACAAAGTGCTGTTTTAACTACTCGCTGCTTTTAATTTTTTTAAAAACGGACAGTTGAAATAGGCCTGTAATTAGTTTTAATAACTTTACTAATAATAATAATTTTACTACATTTTAATGTAGATCTGACAACTCAAGACTGCAGTAAACTATTAATAAAATAGATGATAGATTTTAGAAAACAAGAAGGGCTGTTTGGGTAGTAAAAATTATTATTAATATGAAAGATATTGAACAAGTTCTTCCTTTTAAGTGGCTTAGACTGTTGTGGTTATTAGCTAGTAATAAATGACAAGAGCTTGCAGAATTTCCATCTAATGTTGGTTGCTGCCTTAAGTGATCTAAAAAACCAGTTTATTAAACGTGACTTAAATCACTAGTAGTTTAGGTTTATTCATATGCTTCAATTTTGAAAATGTTCCTCCATGAGGTGTCACAGGCATTGTGGAAGCAATCAGGTTTAATGGGTTTAACTCTTACCCATGTTACTAAGATCGAAAATTTTTGTTTTTATTTTTTTTCAGTGTTTACCATATTAAACATCAGTTTATTGCCTAAAAAATTGTTTTATGTATTGTTTACAGAGTAGAAATAGGCAGTTGCCTATTTCATTGAGTCAGTCATTGATAAATGAGTGAAAAAGTAGAAGTTTAATGCAGTCATTGATAAATGAGCGACAAATTATTTAGGAAATTTGTTGCTGTCATTAATTAACTAAAGAATTCCCACTTTTTAATTTTAAGCTTCTTCCTAGTGTTTTAATTTTTCTGATATTCTTCACCTTCAAGAACTTGCCAAATATATTTGTAGTTTTTGTTTTATAGTTAATTAAATATTGTTTGAAATTTTTGTCTTTATTATCAAAATTAACAGCTCAATTTTTTTTTAAAGACAAACATACTGGCTACTGGTGCATCTGATAGTGAAATTTTTATCTGGGATTTAAATAATACAACAACTCCTATGAGTCCAGGAGCTAAGTTACAGCCCAATGAAGACGTCCTTTGGGTGGCATGGAATAAACAAGGTATTTCTAATGAGCACTAATGATTTTTTAAAGTGTATCAGCTCTTTTTATTTAAAAAAATATGATTTTAAGTTAAGTAAGTTTTTCATGTTTTTCACTTTTCTTATCTTTACCTCCTTAGATTTTGCAGCTTACTCATTAAGTAGCCATTCTAAATGATCCTTTAATTATTACTTATTAGTCATCTTTAATTATTAATTAGCCTTTCTAAATACTAATTGAAGAAGACTAAGCAATTTTGAAGACTGGTTCAATTTTTTACCTGTGTTTGATGGCTGTTTTTTCTTTTTATAATAAATTTAAAAGTACTATCTATAAATTTATAAGTATTATCAAATTTTTAAGAACATTTATAAAATTGGATGTGAATAAGAAACATTTAAAAGCTCTTCATCCTCAATTTGTAAATTTTAATCTTGGTTTTGCCTTAATTTTTTATCATCCATAATTTTTTTGTATTTGTATCACATTCTTCTTCTCTCCTGATTTAATCAACTTATTACTGTATAATATGCAATTTAATGACTTTAGCCTCTTTTTATTTTACTTTCCTTTAAAATATATTTTCACAACTTTGCTTAAGCTTTCTCAGATTTGCTCTCATAAAATGATTGTTTTGGTAGTCTGTAACCATATCTTTTATTAAGATCAGCAGAGCTGCTAGTGGTGTGATTCTTAATGTTTAGACTGAAATTTCACTTCTATGACATGTTTGTTACTCTATTTCCTATAGCTGTTATTCACTACTGAAAATAAATATTTAATAATAGCTGTGCTACACCGAATCATTAAAAACTAATTATGTTAAAATTGTACTGTTGCGCATTTGAGCACAGGAGAAGAAAAAAGAATTACTCCATATGAATTTTATATTTTGAACTTGGAAAATTGTTTAACAAAGAGGTTTTCCAGCCCTATTTCTCTTTTGGTTTATTCTTTTGATTCTCTCCTTATATCGCTTCATAAATATTAATAAGATTTTTATTATTATTTTATTTTCTTTATAAACTAATATAAATCAACATTAGATTTCACTAAGTGTAAATTAAAATTATATTAAAAATTATACCAAAAAAATTAATGAAATAAAATTTAATTATTTAATTTTAAATTATCATCAGTGCATCTGGTATGTTATATGTGCCTGATATATATAGAGCAAGTCAAAAGTATGGAAACTCGTCAACAGCTTTAAAACCATTCCTGATAGAATACTATAACTTTCAGGATAAGGTATCTTGGTCAACTACTTTACCTTTGGACTAGAATTTCAACACCTTCCTGGGGAGTGGCCCAGGAGTTATAACTCAGTTATTTTAATCAGTAACATCCTTTATGTGATACTCTATTTTAAAGGTCTCTTAAGGCAAGAAAAATTGTATAAATAAAATGCTGTTACGATGTTTGTACTCAAAATGGTGGTAGGCTAAAGTTTGGATTTTGAAAAAATTTACATTGATAATTTAAGGAAATAAATAAATTTATAAAAATTTGATTAAATGTATATTATCAAATAGATTTATTTAAAAAAGAATTATATATTAAACATAATGTTTGCTTATTTACTTTCATTTTAATAAATATTCAAGATGTCTTCTGTTGTTGACATTGTGCAGGTTGGTTGTAAAAGGATGATACTCCATTATTCAATGATTCCATAGTGATATTTTGTGTTAGTTCTCGAATTCTATTTTTTAATTCACCAATACCTTTGGGCTTATTATGATAAACATAAACAGTACTTTTTAAGTGGCTCCGTAGAAAGTAATCAATTTGAACAAGTCATGTGATCTCACTGGCCATTCTATTTGATCCTTTTGGCCAATCCATCTTCCAGGAAAAAAATGCATTTAAAATTTCACATACCTGAAGACTGAAATTCTATTTCTCATCAAAAGATAAAATAATTTACCAATACCTTATCCTGAAAGTTACAGTATTAAAAAAAAAAAAAATATTATCTGGAACAATTTTAAAGATGTTGAGGGGTTTCCATACTTTTGACTCGCTATATATTTTTTATCTTATATATATATATATATATATATATGAGGTGTGTGAGAAAAGTAATGAGATAGGTAACACTGCGAGCGATCTGGCAATGCTGTGTCTACTAGTCTGTGCTAGACCAGTTTGTTCATCCCTTCCACATGCTCAGTACAAGTTTCAACTTCATTCAGCCAACACTATTTTTGACAGCGCCATCAGTGAAGTTGTGTTTTTTTGTGTGTTACGAAAATGGAACATTGGAATTTAGAGCGACTTTGTGCAATCAAGTTTTGTGTTAAACTTAGGGAATCCACGAGTGTGACTTTTGAAAAGTTGAAACAGGCCTTTGAGGAACATTGCTTATCAAGAGAACAAGTTTTCCACTGGCACAAATCATTTTTGGAAGGCCGAGAACACGTTGAAGATCAACCTCTCTCAAGGAGAGGTTGACAACAGTTTAATATTAATAGGTTAATACAATTTAATATTATATTAAATATAAACCACCAAAACACACTAATTAGATAAGTTAAACTTATATTAATTTCCAATAATAGATTTTCACGATTTAAGTTTGTATTAAATTCTGTTACTATATTAAAATATATTCTTTTAATAATTTGTCATTTTATTCCAGATTGTTTTCTGTTTTGAAGTTTTGAATTGTGTTATGAATGTGTATGTAAATTTTGCCTTCCAGTACTGGAGTGAGTTAGTCTTTAAAATGTAGTATTTTCATTTTTCTAATTACTGTGATTTGGTGGTTTATATATATAAAGATTCCATTTAACAGAGAATTTTTATCTTGAAGCATCATTGTTTGAATTTGTGTTTTATCATTAAACACAACTGGAGTGACTAACTAGAAAGCTCCTAACTCAAATTTTCCTTAAGAATGCAAGTGGTATATTCATTTATGAATTTTAACAATTGGATGTTTTTTATCAATATAGAGAAAATAATTTTTGTTTGTCTATTTCAGTGCAGCATATCCTTGCTTCAACTTTTGCAGCAAGATGTGTGATATTTGATCTGAGGAAAAATGAACCTATCATTAAATTAAGCGATAATACATCTAGAGTAAGTTGTTAACATAATTTATTTTTGTTTATGGATTCCCAATTACAATGTTCTTTTTTTGAATAGTTTCCACCTTGGAACATGTTCAATCATTTATTTATTTGTGGTTTCATTTTTTCTACCTGCCCAGTACCTCTTCATTCTTTCTGATATCCCTTTCCTTCGTTCTTCAGAAAGTTCAGGTTCTTGCGTTTTGGTGCTTCTTGGAACCGTTTATTTCATCTTTTAATATTTTGTTTAAAATTTCTCTTTCTCTTATAATTTTTTCAGTCTTTTAGATCCTCTTGAACTTGTGTAAATCATCTGCCTCTAGTTTTTGTATTTTGGAAGAAATCAAAAATTTGTTTAGTCATTCTACTGTTATTCATTCTAAATAAATGAAAATAAGATGCAATTTGTTGTTTCCGTATTGTGTTTGACAATTTTTCAATTTTAATATAAAGTTTGTTGTTTGGAATTAATTTTACCTGATTATTTTGAAATGTAGGACCTAAAATTTTTCTTATAATTTTCCTTTCTTTTTTCTAGATTTTCTAGTAGACTTTTGTTGCACAGGCTTAGGGTTTCTGCTATATAGAGTGCATCTGACTTTATCACAGTTTGATAGTGTAAAAACTTTGAGTTTCATGAAAAAGACAGTTTGTTATGAGTTTTCCATAACAAACTGAATTAGTTTGAAAGCTAATTCCATTTTATTAGCTGTAACTAACACGTTTTTGTATCTAAAGAATTCCAATTGATCCATTCTCTGATACATTTGGAATTATCCACTTTCTTTATTTTTTATTACTTAAATTAATAAATTAAATTAAATTCTAAGAAAATTTGGGCAGTTTTTATCATTAGTCAAAATTTTTATTTTCTCAAATGTGATTTTTAATCCCATCTTAGCAGCTTGTTTATCTTATTCTTTAATTTGTTCAGCTTCTTTCCAGTTTTTAGTTAATAATGCCATGTCATCAGTGAAACTTTAACAGTTAACCTTCAGTCTTTTAGTTTCTAGTTTTATTTCACTATTCAGTCTAAATTTTTATTCCACTCTGTAACTATCTTTTCAAGACCACAGTTAAAAAGTAGTGGTGAAAGTCCATCTCCTTGTCTTACACTGGTTTTGATGTGAAAAGGATCAGATAATACTTCCAGAAATTTTATTTTAGAATATATGTTTAGTTAATATTGCTTTAATTAAGTTTGCAGTTTTGATATCTAAACCTAATTCTGTTAATGTTGAAAAAAGTGATGTTTACTACCAAATTTTATGCTTTTTGAAAATCAATAAAAGTTATAACATATGTTCTATTTTGACATATACAATATTCCATAATATTTTTGAGATTAAAGATTTGCTCTGTACAAGATGTATTTTTCCTAAATCCATCCTGATATATACCCAGTTGTGATCTAATTGAGGTTCGGCATGATTAAGAAGAGCTTTAGATAAAATTTTATATGTAGCTTCCAAAAGCGAAATTCCCCTGTAGTTATTTGGGTCTATTTTGAATCCTTTTTTATAAAGTGGGTGGATGAGTGTAGTTTTCCATCTTCGGGAATATTTTTGTTATTCCATATTTTGCTAAAAATTTTGACTAGGAATTCTTTTGGATTTATGTTGGCCTTCTTCCACATTTCTGCTATAGTTAAACTTTCCCTTGAAGCTTTATTATTCTTAAGTTCTTTAATTAAGTTTGAATTTCGTCCAAAGTTGGAGGTGGAGAGTTAACTGCATTATGGTTGTTAATCTTGAAATTAAAATTTCTTTTGGTTTTTCTCAGTTTAATAAATTTTTGTAATATTTGGCTAAGATTTTACTGTTACCTGTGTTATATGTTTTTTTACCATCCTCATCTTCCAGCTGAAGACTGTGGGGATTGTATTTGGTTAATTTTTGTTTAAATGTTTGATAGAAGTTGCAAGAATTATTTTTATTAAAGTTTTTGTTTATTTGGTAAAAGTTCTTTCACATTATTTTTCTTGACTTGTTTTATCCTTTTCCCAACTTTTTTCTGATCTTAAGGAAATTTTGCCAATTTTCCTCAGTTTTGGTGGAGTTCCATTTTTGCCAGGTTTTTTGTTTTACAAAATCGTCTCATTCTGATGTCCACCACACGTGTTTTTTAACTCTTTATGTGATGTAGCACTCTCTGCTTTTTGTATCATTTTATTTTAATGTTTTCTCACCTTTCATGCCTTAAGTCTTCTTTTAATTTTGAAAATCCATCTGCATTTTATAATTATTTCTCAGGATCAATCTTTTTAGTTTTCAGTATATTAGATTTCCTTTTTGTTTTGGGAATTACTTGAAATTTTATTTTCAAAAGGTAATGATCTGAATCTATAATAGTACTTCAACATTTTGAACTTTTTTTTGCCAAACTCTTTTTGTAGCTACATGATCAAGTTGAAATTCTCGTAAGTGGGGATTTGGCAATATTCACATTTTCTGTTTGTGTGGCATGTTCTTAATAGCTGTGGATTTTAAAATCAAATCATGTGATTGGTGCATTTTTTTGGTTCTTTTATTTGCGGGGTATTCTCCCACTACTTTCTTAAATTTCCTCTCCTGTCCGACCTGTGAATTAAAATCTCCCAAGAGTATTAGGTTATGATTATCTGGAATGTTTTGCAAAATCTCATTTAGTTTATCCCAAAATAGTTCCACTTTTTCTTTAGAAATAGGTGCATGTACTTTTAAATGTAAATAGGGAAAATCTTTTCTCACACGATTCAAAGTTTAGAATAGAATTTAGAATATTTTTGTTCTTCATTATTCTTTCATCTTTATAAATTCTGAAACCTTCACTCAAAAACATTTTCATTAATAAACTGTGTTTCTTGTGGAGTTGTGGTCATGATGTTTGGACTTTTTAGAATGTGTGTTAGGTGTTTTAATTTTCCTGCTTTCAAAAGTGAATTTACATTGAAGGTTGTGATAAAGTTGGTTTTATATGTTGAATTTTCTTTTTTGAAAGGTTTCCAAGTCGGTCTGATTCAACTTTTTGTGAGGATGCTGATTCCCTAGAATCCGATTATCTGCTTGCACACATTGTCTGGTAGATTAGGTACCGCCTGGGATAATATTGTTATTAACATTACACATATCCATAAATTATAATATTTTTTGGTAATTTTCAGAGAAATCACAGATACAACCAAGGTTGTAAGCCTTGGAGGCTCAAGCCTGCCGTCCGTAACATGGGAAACAGACAGTGACCAACTGCCACCCGATCTGGGAACAGACGCAGGTGGATTGTTATTTCTGTGTTTGTCCAAGGGTGGTATTTTATTTCCCATCTACCCTGCATATCTAAAGAGCCTTCCCCTAACCTGGGAACACGCCTAGTAGGGATTCAGATGACCTCCCTAAGTACAGTGTTTTATAAATGTTCATATTTTTTTATACAGTTTTTGTATGTAATTTTTCTATGAAAAAAAGGTTAAAGAAAGTATTTTACTAAAGTAATTTTTTTTCTTAATAGAAAAATGTAAAATGAGTTGTAAATAATGTTTTTTTTTGCGTAGTTTAATGAGTATTAAAAAAATAATAAACTTTGTATGATTGAGCATCAGTAATGGAGTTCTGAAATGTGGATACCGAGTACAGTTAAATCTAATGTTTAGAATGAACTAAAATTTCATAAATGTTTGTTTCACAGTGCCTGGCAGGGATGGTCAGAGTATTTTTTTCTATTAGTTAGCATAATACATATGCATTTGTCAATTTCCTTTTTTTGGATAAATTTAATATACAACAAATTGTATTTATATCAAGTCGACTTCATCCACTTGGATACATTTGTAAACTGGAATCTTCCACTTATTGATAGTTTGAAGCAGTAGTTCCCAATCTGTGTTAATGTCTTCCCTAGGCTAAAGATATTTAAGGATAACAAAGAAAATTTATTATTACCAGAATAGGTACTTGAATCAAAATTTTAAGAGTAGAAATAATTTAGATGTTGTGAAAGGTTCATTTGCAATTACACAGTCTTTCTTTCCCATTTAGTAACTAATTTTATTTTTAGATGGCTTCTCTTATACATTTGGAATAATAAACACTACAGTAATTAAATGCTGCTCTTGATTTGAGACTGTATGTTACATCAGTTTTGATATGTTTTCAAAAAACTTAAATGTTTTGACAAGCTCAAAATTTCTTTGATTATTGTTTGTGCATTTTAATAAATATTTAAATCTTTACACCACTGTTTCATAATGATTATTAAATTTAATATGTTCGTTTGTATAATGTCTTTTGAAATTTCAACAAACACTACAAAATACAAGTTCACCTTATCCCATCGTTTTTAATCCTTTTACAACCACACTTGCATGTATGGAGGTTCTCCATGGATACTGATTGTTTACTGCTGCTTTATTAATAATTAATATTATTTTTTTTATACATTTCCTTTATGGCAAACTTTTAGTCAATTAATGTGGAAAAACTTTGGAATAAGTTTTGATAATGAATAAAAAAATGTCAAAAGGTGATTAAATTTTTTGGCCGAAGATTGACATTAGAATTGAAAAAGGTTTTTTGTGTACTTTTCTTACATTTTACATAATATTTTTTTCTAATACAAAATTTATTTATAGTATTTTTAATCTTTTAAAGTAGACAGATATTTTAATGAAAAATTTGGTGTTGTAACATTTGTAAATTTTTTGGACTTTTGTTGGAGTTATACAAATGCTTTAATAGACTGAAAAGAATCTGTATGGTTTCTCAGTATGGTTTTTTTGTTGTAATTATCAAAAAAATTTGTTGAATTGTGAGATGTATATTATCATAAACTTGGTTGAATTATCATGGGAAATGCCAGCTGAGGATATTATAACATTTTATAATATCCTGGTTATGATATCATATTATACCATGTCATCAATATCATGTTATTATGGTTCTATTTGACTGTTAAGAAAAAAGAAACCTCATTGTTAAAAGTAATGTGCATAAAATGTGTGTAATCTATAAATTTTTTACAAGAAATTTTTTATTTCTAATTTTATGGATTAAATCTATAAATTTTTCCAATAAGGTATGAAGTAGAATGTAAATGTACAAGGATTAAGCTAACATGTTTAAAAATTTGTCCTTTTCTAATAAAACATTAATACATATTTATTACTTATTTGGCAGTGAAGACTGACAGCATCATTTACATAGTAAGTACAATATAACCTTCCCATATGCCAGTGACTACAAAAGGAGTACCATGTATGATTGTGTCATTGAAAGTATTATCCTATTAAAGGTTCATTTACTTACAGTTTTCCAGTCACAATTAATAAATTTGAAATCACAGGAATTCATTAGTATTTTTCTAATAAGAAGAATACTGCTTATGGAATTGTTAGGTTCCTAGGGATACCAAAAAAAAGTTGGAAACTTTCAGCATTTAGAAAAAATGTTGAGAATTCAAATATACAACAAATATGGGCAGCTTGTCTTTTCAACTTGTCTTTGATTGAGTGTTCTCACTGGGTATTCATTGATAGCAATTTAAAGGGGTGTTCAGTCAGTATTCATTGTTAGATTTTTTGTAAATCTACATCTTATATATATTATAGGAATTATAGATAGGAAGGGGGTTCATTTTTTTATGAGAAAAACAGGAATATTATTGTAAGGCTGTTTAATAAGTTTAGATATTTGAATCCTTTTGATTTGTCATGTTAATTATTCAAGACACTTGTGAAATTTTTTAAATGGTGCCAATTGCTAAGTTGATTTGTTGTAACCTCTGACCTCTGATAGACACAGTGATAGTATATTTGTTCACTTCTTTGCATCAGGTGTAAGTAAATCATCTTATATCTAACAATTTTTCTGCTATATTATTCACTGCTAACAATCTGTTAGTAACAGAAATAAAATAACTCACTTTTTATACATTTTATTCTAGTTAAAAAATTAAGTTTAATCCAAATATTATGTTAGCAAGTTTGACTCTGGCCTTTTTCACTTATTACGATTGTACATTATTTCACATTATTAATATTAAATAAATAATTATAGATAGACAATGTTCTGTAATACCATCGTTTTAGTTACCAGTTACAATGTATGTGGTTAGGTAAGATGGAAAGCAGTTGAGTGGCATCCTGCTGTTGCTACTCAATTATGTCTTGCATCTGAAGATGATTCAAATCCAGTTGTACAGCTGTGGGACTTGAGATTTGCTACTACACCTATCAAGACACTAGAAGGCCACTCAAAGTAAGTGCATTTCCTTGCTTCTGTTTAACAATTATTATTTTAATTTTTTATTCTCTTATCTCTGTATTTCAGAGGCAGATTACTTCTTGTTCACAAAAAGTTGAGATTACTTTTATTGCTGTTGTGAATTTGCAAGCTCTTCTTTATGATAATGACATTTTTGATGGTATGACTGGTGTAAAAAATTTAAATGTTTTCTTAAACTTTTTTAGAATAGCATTCAAGAACTTAACAAAACAAAAAACAAAATTGTTGTAAGTGTTATTTTATCTCATAATAATTTAGTATGTTGCCTCACAGCACAATTAGATTTTCTCTTTAGGATTTTATGCAATTTGAAAAAAAATCTCAACTGAGAAACCTATTTGCATACTACTGCAATGATACAGTAAGGAAATTGAGTTATATATACATACAGATATCTCGCAAAGAAATGGAAAAACTTTCAGGGCAAGTGTAAATGAAGAAAAAACATATTATAAACATGCTTCTAAATGCTAAACACTGCCTCACTCGAGTTACAGCTTGTAATAGAATTTTGTCCTGATTTCTATTTCATGGGTAAATTGAAATTGTATTGAAATTCTTGAAATTTAAGTAAGGGGTAAATTTGATGGTTGATTTGAAGCAAAAAAAATTATTTAAAGTAAATAAATACCAACCATAGTTGTTCAAAATGTGTTCCTTCATTTTTTACACAGTATTCCATTCCTGAAATATTTTTTTAGAAGATATGTCTTTTTAATATAATATATCAGGACTTTGCATAAGGATTTGGTATAATTTCAATTGCATTGAAAATTTTTGTCACTAATTATTATTTTCTAGTTACTTTTTATTCGTATACTAATGATTTATTATGTACGAGTCCATTGGTGTTAGATCAGGTGACCTAGGATACCAATTAATCTACCCACATCTGATCCAATTGTTCATAAATCTTAATATTGAGATAATTTTTAAATTGACAAAACTGAAAAGCTCCATCATGTTGAAAAATCATTTATTGTCTCATTAGTAATAAAACAAATGTCTTCTAAAATACATGGTTAATTATTTTGTAAATATTTTGCACATTTTTCAAGTGGCAATCTTCAAAAATAAATTATCTAAATATGCTTTACCTGAATAAATGCTCACCAATTTCTTTTAAAAAAAAGTGCCTCTGTAGTAAAATAAGTAGAACTAACTTTATGATGGCTATCTTGAGGCCAGTGGCATTAAGATGCTTAAAACTCTATATGTAGTAATAAATTTTGAACCTCCTGCAGGTATAGATTTTCTTTATGAAGTATTCGTCATATTGTAGTGCACAACAAACCAATGCTATTCAAAATTCTTCTGTCACTGGGCACTGGGCTACATTGAACTTGAAGAACATAATTGTATTTCTAATTTCATTCGTGAAAGTAAAACTTTACCTTTAAGTAAAACTTCAAACAATCCCAAGTGTTGCTTTTCTCTAGATTAGACAGTTCACAAGTGATTGCAGTTCTTGTAAAATGCACATTAGAATGTAACAAGAGAACAAACTTGCACAAAGTGATGGGTGCTGCCATCTTGTAGTTACATTCTCCCATTACTGAAATTCTAAAACTCGTTGACTCATGTTCTCATTTTCCTTCAAATCTTCAATTTTGGAGTTGAGTATACCTGCTGTTTCGGTGCATCTAAAACAACATGCGATGATTGTATTTTTACTGCAAAAAAGCTTGAACATTAGTGACATTTATTGTTTTCTAAAAGCTATTTATAATAATTAAACTGTTGGTTGAAGTGCTGTGAGTAGGTTGGTCATAAAATTTTATGCATCAAAAGCCGAAAATGGATGAATCTTGCATTAGTCAACCCATTTCTATGACCGTTATGAAGCACCAAAAGGAAGTGGGTGAATTGATTCAAAATAAACATCGTATCACCAATCTAATTTATGTTTTAATTTTGTTAAAGCAGACCACAAAAGACAACAATGCCCCTGTCAACCAGTGTGAGCTATATGTGGTGTTGAGGGTCATAGGATTTAAAAACAGGTCTAAAATGGTAGGAAATAAGGATTTTACAAGTCAGTTGCAACCAGAGTTGCATATCAATGGACGCATGTTGGGAGGTGGCCATCAGGAGGGGTGTTGACTTGTTTTTGGTGTCTGAATGCTGTGTCTTCATAGTGGAGGCCGAGTGATGTGCAGAAGGACGCTGCTGTTCATATAGTCTAGGGTGGCATACCGTTGTTGTGTAGTGGTGGGAACGATGGCTTTGTATGGGTTGGTTTGAAGTAGCTGGTGTTATTCAGCTGTTACTGCTCGCCCAACATCAACATCACTGACTTTGGTGTGTTTGCTGAATGCCTGTTTGCCAAGATTAGGAGGCGCAGGTGTCATAGGGTTGTGATAACTCGAGATTTCAGTGTGAAGTCTTGTGCCTGGAGTGGTGTGGTTGGCAACACCAGGGATTTCATGTTGAATGATCTGATAAGTGCAAAAGGGAATGGTTTGTCTTAACAACAGCAGTCATTCTAAGTTTGAGAGGGCAGGTGTGGATTGATTATTCATGGATTTATTTGACTTGTCAGTGCTGACCAGGCAGATAGGGTCTACTTTTGGGAGTTCCTGGATGAGATCTAAGCGATCATCACATGATCCTTTTCAAGATGAACGCCGCTGACCTGAGGAGGGATAGTGACGACTAGATGGTAGTGTTTGTAGAAGCTTACATCAGATTTCAGGATCTAATCATCGCTAAGCTACATCAGGAGATGAAATGAGCCTGGATGACCCTGTGGATGCTGTCACAGAGATCTATGAGGCTGCAAAGGGTTTTTGTTAGAAGATTATCTGGGGATCAAGTTTGGTTAGGCAAGCTAAGGATGGCTTGCTGGTCAGTATGGTAGTGGTTCCAGAGATTAAATAGAGAGAGTGATCTCACTAGGAAAGCCGGAGGACGAAGTTTGGGAAGAGTCCTGGGCCTGATGATCTTCCAGTTGAAATGGTCAGGATTGTGGTTGACATGGCACCATGTAAGGTGTTAGAAGTTTTCAACCATGTCTTGGTCAATGAGGAGAGACCAGAGCACTGGAAGGAGTCTAGGCTAGTGTTGATCAGGAAGGAGGGACGTCCTATTGATAACCCTTCAGCCTATAGTCCACTATACTTGATTAACAACTTCATGAAGTTGCTTACCAGTAACATCGAAAGATGCAGTGGGTTTTGCCCAAACCAATTCAGGTTTTGATCAGGCTTCTTGACAGTCAATGCAGTTAACTGCATTATGAGCATGGTGGACCAGGTGGCAGTTGGGCTGAGACACACCGCGTGGGTGTTGGATAAAAATACAATATACCGCGTGGGTGTCGCCGAACAATAAAAATAAAGTAAAATACAATAGTAAAATAAGATATATTACAATATATTAGTAGTAGAAAAATAAAAAAAAGATTATTATCCCACATAGTTAATTAGGCAGTTTGTAAACTATGTTGTTTTACAATTTTCAGCTTGAATGAATAAATTTCTTGATGAACCACTCTTGAGCACGACACATATAATGACATGATCAAAACAATTATTTCCCAACAGTAATCCAGCAGTGTTTAGGGATTGTCCTTGTGATTTGTTGATGTTCATTGCATATGATATTCTTAAAAGGAATTGCAAAGTTTTAAATTGAAATTGAGGATTTATTGAAATTATTGGTATGAAAACATCTTCTGTATTTCTTCCAGTAAGAAATGTTGCTTCTATGATATTTCTTGATAAATCCTTGATATATATTTGAGTCCCATTGCAAAATTTCGGTGGCTTCAGATTCCAGCGGACCAATGGTGTTGCACCAGAGCAGTTGCACACAGCTCCTGCTAGAAGTAGTAGTTTGTCAATTAATTTACAGATTATTTAATTTAGTTTCTAAGAATAGATTATTGTAATTTATTTTTTGATGTTTAGCCATGAATATAATCAAATTAATTAAAACTTGTTTTGACTTTATATACATCTTATAGCCCTGAATATTTGACTGACCCTTTCAAATTTGGATTTTAGATGTTAAGTAATGCAACCGCTAGGTGATGATAAACATATAGAAGATAATTTAATATCTGTATGTATAAAAGTTGCCAAATGGTGAAAAAAGGGGCATCTTTTGACCTTGTGAACTTTGGTTAATGTATGTTCAGTATTGCAGCCACAAAACAATTACAGACAGAATTTGTATAATTTTTTATGTAAATCTCTTAAACGTGGTTTCTGCTGATATATTTTAATAATAAAAAATAATTACAATTGTTTTTTAACCACCTTACTAGCAAAAAAGATGTATTTTCTCAAGATCTTTCGGTTTTTTGCAAACCATCTTCAGGGAATTAAAAATATTGTCAAAAAATTAAAATGAGAATGTAGTAATGACTGTTTGAATGTCAACAGTATACTAACATTAATTGTCATTAGTATACTGCTGATATTCAAACAGCCATGACAGTAATCTTATTTTAATTTTTTGACATAATATTTTTTATCTCCTGATGATGGTTAGAAAAACCGAAAGATCTTGAGAAAGTACATCTTTTATTTTTACTGGTAAGGTGGTTAAGAAAAATAATTAAAAAAATATTTTAATTATTTTATATATACATGCATACATATATATATATAAATAAATCTTTAAACAATCTTTTACAAAAATATTATATACCAGGTTTTCAAAATATAATCAGACCGTCTGAGAACAGTTGTGGTAGAACATGTATTGATAATATATTTATCAAAATAAAATCTTTTAATACCAAGACCGTAAAATCAATTAACTATTACTGATCATTATCCTTTATGTATAACCATTAATGAACTTGAACTAAAAAGGAGAATGATATGTAAAGTTTTATGGACTACAATAAAAGAAAAAAAAAGCTAGATTGAAAAATTTGGAATGTTATTTTTCATCAATGCATAATCTAAATGAAGCTACTGATATATTGATAAAAAATTATTAGTTTTATTCATGAGTATAATAACTAGTGTTTTTATACGACTGCCCAAAAATGAATGTAATTGTTATTGTTTATATATGTACACGGTCTTAAATAAAGTAATGAAACTAGTTTTTTTTTTGCGCCAAAAATTGGCAACACTCTAAAGTTACTAGTAAACATATGGTTATGTGAACAGCAGATTTATATTAGGTATTAATATTTTTAGTCTTTTGTTGGACGATCCACACTCTGGAAGACCGTTAACTCAAAAGGTGACAACATTGTTGAGCGAATCAGAGACTTGATACGGTATGAATGGGCAATTAACTGTCAGAATGATTGCAGAACAATTGGAATCATACCACATTCCGTCAAATTTTGACAAACAAATTGGACGTGATAAAAGTTTGTGCAAAATTGGTCCCAGAAAAACAACAGGGTGGAAGTGCGCCGTGACCTAGGACGAATTGAAATTTATCCTGATTTTCTAAAAAAAATGTTATTACTGGTGATGAATCTTTGATACTTGAGTATGACCCAGAAACAAAACGTCAGAGCAAGGAATGGCACACTTCACCACATCCCAAAAAAACAAAAATCAAAACCATGATATGATAATCTGTTTGATAGTAATGGCATTGTCATAAGAAAACTTTGCCTACAGGATAGACTGTTAATCAGTATATTTATCAAGAAATTCTTGAAAGACTGCGGAAAAGAGTTGCCCATGTAAGATCAGCCATCAAACATGACCGGATGCTTCATCATGACAATGCACCTTGTCACATTGTACTCTCAATTAATGAGTTTTTGACAAAGAAAAAAATTCCTGTAGTTCTTCAACTACCTTATTCACCTGATTTGAGTCCCTGAGACTTTCTTGTTTCCAACTTTAAAAAAAAACATCTCAAAGGACACCATTTTGAAACAGAGAAAACATTTTTAAAAATGTAACCTACCATCTGAAGGATATTGCAGTTTCTGAGTTCCAACACTGCTATGAAGAGTGGGAAAACTGTTCGAAGCATTGTGTGGCTTCCCAAGGGGATTTTTTCGAATGTGGTAGAGTCCATGTATAATTGGATTGTAAGTAAAAGGTTTTTCTGAACCAGTCATTACTTTATATACAGACCCGGTATATATGTACATTTGTTTCACTCTGGCAGCTCAATGGTTAAACCCATTTAGATGTATGACCATGCATTGGAATCCTTATGTTACCAGGAGAGTCATAGGCTATATATATATATATATATATATATATATATATATATATATATATATATATATAAATAGATTTAAAAAATATTAAAAAAAATATATAAAAAAATTGTCACCGATTGCTCTTTAATTATCCCATATTGAAGAGCATTATTTGTCAGCAATGTTTTTTGTTTTTTTCTGCAGTCATGTTTTTTAATTTTTAATATTTATCTCTTGTTGAAATATATGTATGTAGTCTAAAAAAAATCTTAGAATATTGCAGAATACTGCCAGAGTGCCTTTATGGATAAAAGTAATTTTGATTTTATTGAAGCAATTAAATCCTTTTTCAAATTATCACTTGAATTGTATAACTTAAATTTTTAAGAATTTTCCTTTGATTTTAATTAATAAAATTAATTTTAATCAATTTAAATTGTAAAACCAAATTCTCTTACTCTTTTTTTTTGCTTTATAATTTCATTAGATGTAATTTGTATAAGTTTTGTGTTAAATTTGAGATAGATCTATCTCTCTTGTTTCCCTGTTTAGCTTCCAGAACCACCGTAAGGTATTAATTCAGAGGATGATATGTATGAATGTAGATGGAGTGTAGTCTTGTACAGTCTCAACTCAATCGTTTCCTGGGATGTGTAGTTAATTGAAACCCACAAATAGAAATTTCTTTTTAATTTATTTTTTAGGATTATTTTATAATAAAGTAACTGTTTTATGTTATTTTATATGTACTATTTCTGTTTTATATTTTACAGAGGTCTGTTATCAATAGCTTGGTGTGCTCAAGATCCAGATCTCCTTATTGGTTCAGGGAAAGATAATAAAATTTTGTGTTGGAATCCAAATGCCAATGAACCGGTTTGTGATTAACTTTAAAAACTTTTCTATTAGCTAATAAGTATTAGTTATATACGGTAATGACCGTATAATACAGGTCATAATTGTAGTATTTTTTCTAAGGTTAACTTAACTTTACAATTTAAGTTAACTTTGAGTTTCAAACATTGTATGTGATTGTTTTTAATGAAAGAACATTTTGAGTAGCTTATTTTGTGACAAGTTAGTTTTGTAATCATTGTTAAGCCTAGCTATGTAGACTCCAGAATTTTAAGAAATTTGATTTTTATTTATGAAAGTATTTCAAGCTCTTAGATGGGTGTTGTTATCTTAACTCTTTGGAAGTTAGTTGGATCCTGTTATATGTGTAGTTCACCTACTACACACGTGTCATTCTAAACTTCTGCCTTTTTATTCTTCCTTACTTCACATTGTATTAGGCATAGAATTACAAATAAAACGTGTTTTATTTATAACAAGCTTTACTTTTAATTAAGATACAGTATTAAAATAAAAATATTTAAAAAGACTTTGATAAAAGTATAGATCTATCTTTCTCCTGTTTCTCTGTTTAGCCTCCACAACCACCATAAGGCATTACTTCAGAGGATGAATGAGGATGATATGTATGAATGTAAATGAAGTGTAGTTTTGTATAGTCTCAGGTTAACCATTCCCTGGTATGTGTCGTTAATTGAAACCCAATCACCAAAGAACACCAGTATCCACGATCTAGTTTTAAAATCCTTATAAAAGTAACTTCCTTTACTAGGATTCAAACCTTGGAACTCTCGACTTTGAAATCGGTTGATTTGTGATGACTAGGTTAACCCTCGACCAGCCGGTAGGTGGATAGATCTATTTGGATCACTGCCTGGTAGAATCAATGCTGGGTTATTGAAATAATAAAAAACTGATTTTTTTATTGTTTCTTAATGTAACATTATGCTGAAATAAAAGTAAAATATTACTTTTTTAATCTCCAGTTTTCAAGAATTAAAGTTTAACACCCGAGCTTTCATACTTTTGTGATAGTATAATTGTGTAAAATATTACTTTATTTGGTTACTATTTCATCTATAAATTAAAATAAGTACTCATCCAGAGTACTCTTCCTCATCCTGAGGAGGATTTAGACCTTGGAGAAGCTGCCCAGACCAGATATCACCCTAAAATTAATAATGGATATCTACAAAAGAAGACACAGGCAACAAGTCATAACCTTTGTAGACTTACAAAAAGCCTACGATTGTATTCACAGATACAACATAAAAATCGGAAACAAAAAGGATTCAATAAACTTCATTTTTCTAGGATTTGCAGACGACTTAGTGCTACTAGCTAACAATGTTCAAGAAGCCAAAACCCAAATAACCAGCCTTCAAAATATAGCACCAAGTATAGGGCTCCAAATCTCATTTGAAAAAATAGAAATAATGGAACCAGACCCAATAGTAATAAATCACACAATAGTAAACAACAGTAAAACAATTTAAATACCTAGGAGAAATTGTAACATACAGCTTACACAAAAAAAACCCACCCCACAAAAAAGAGCGAATAAAATGATAAAAGCCCAAAAACCAACATGGTCCACATATAACAAAAAATGCCTATCCGTCAATACTAAATTAAAATATTACAAAACATTAGTTTAGCCAGAAGTAATCTACAGAAGGGAAATCCTCATCAAAGTCACTCAAAGTAGCAGAATTGACATGATCCTAAAAGCAGAGAGAAGAATAGCAATAATGTATAAACAAGAAACATCAAAAAAGTCAATGGTGGGTTGTGCCAAATTAAGTGGTTTACAGGGAGCTAGAACCGATCACGGATACTATTTGAAAGAGGAGGATCTCTTTATTTGGGGAGAACACCAGGAACCAGATTAACAAGAAAAAGTATAGAGAGACTTTGGAATCAGAAGCAAAGCATTGGATGGATTAAAGAAGTAAGAGGAGATATGGAGGAACTGGGAATAACAGATAATAACTGATGATTTACATAACAAGATTGAAAACATCAAAAACTAAAGGACAAGAAAATAAGATTTACACCAAAAACAGACAAAATGGCACACAATGAAAAGGGTATTTACAGATGTGGAAAGTAAAGAAAGATCAGAATGAATGAAAAAGTACTAGGAGATTCGAAAGAACAAAACTGCACATTCTTCAAAAAAATGACAGGACACTGATTGACTAAAGTGATCCAGTGAAGCTGTACAAGCAGGAAAAAATTACTCATTTTGCTAATATTTAAAAACATTTTATAAAGTTCAGTTTTCTGTGGCATTTCTAAACTTAAAATGTGGTGGTTGTTCCGTACTAGTCTTTTAACATCTCTCGTGTCTTGAATCTTACTCCATCTGCGAGTTATTTCTCCTTAGAATCCTTTTTTATGAAGTTCCTTTACTCCATTTTGGCTCACCCTATTAGCTTTGCAATACAACTTGCACTGCCCTTTATCACATTTGTGTGCCATCTTCCATCCTCCATCCTCCATAAAACATAAATATTTTAATTCTTTTTTCTTCACATTCTCATTCAATATTTTTACTTTGTTTGATTCATTAAAATATATATATTCAGTTTTCTTTGTTGTTTTCACACCCCTCTTCTAGTACTTTCAGCTGTGCCCCTGTTCTTTTCTCAAATTTTTTCTTTTCTTATTCATCTCTATTATGTCATGTGCAAAGGAATTGACCTTGCCGTTGGTTCTCTATTCTACATCAGAACATCCAAAGCTATTTTGAAGATGTAGGGCTCAATTGTAATTTATCGTAATCTGTGTATAATTCTACATTTACAAGAAATCTTTATATAGTCTGACACTGCAGTAACATTTGTGAGGTATTCTTGTGTTCACATATGTATTTAACTGCTGTTTTGTACTTTTCAACTATGCATATTCTTTTCCCTTGTGTCTATCCAAACCAATTGTTTATGGGATTTGATCATAAGCATCTTCTGGGGGTATGAAAATAGCATGCAGTTATTTCTCATCTTAATCCTTTTATTTCTTCAGAACTTAGATTATCTAAAAACATATCTAAAAGATATCTAAAAACTTATTCTCTTTTTTTCAATATTTCTTTTACCCATAACTTCATTATATATGACATTAACTTAATGCTCCCTATAATTATCACAATCAACAATTGTTGATTTATTTATATCATATGATTTCCTCCATGACTACATTTTCTTTTTATCATGTTATTTCAGGATTCTTTATGTAGACAGTATTTTCAGGAAAACAGGAAATGTTCTTATGAAAAAAATTATATTAAATAAATTTATTTATAACATTTAAATAGAAAAACATGCCATTTATGAGTAAATGCACAACATTTATTTTTAAAGATCACATTTCACAAGCCAGCTCTCTCTTTGCGTAGACATTCCTTCAGTCTCATATTGATGCTGTGCATGGCTTAATGTAACATTTCATCTTGGCTTTTAGTTCTGTCACCAGAAAAATGCAGAAAAATGTTTAATATATTATATAAAAATAAACAATTTTAAAGCATTTTCTTAATTTTTACACAAAAGATCTTTATTAGATAACAGAGGATGCACAAGTCTACAAAACTTTATGAACAACATAGGAATATTCTTTTGGATAAGTCAAGGTTGTTGTTTGTGGATTCAAAAATTCATGACAATCCATTTCCCATCAACTGCAGAATAGAAAGATACAACTGCACTAATATTCAGAAATTGATGTTGATAGACATATTTTGATAAATATGTCTATATTAAATATATATATATATATTTATATATTTTATAAAACTGGACAAACTGTAAAAACTTGTATGAAAGTAGTTTTGATTAATGCATATTTAAGAAGAACCAGGTAAAATGAAATCACATAAAATGTTACTGTAAACTGAGCAATATTGAAATAATTTAACACAGAATTTTTCACAAAAAGTCATAAACATAGTTGCAAAAAAGACCTCCAGAGGGGTTAATAGCACCTTATATTTAAAAAGTTTTTCTTATGACATTCTTGTAGAACCTTGCACTAGCTCCATATGCAATATAGCGCTGTATTGGAAGTTTGTATTAGTGTTTAACTATGCTTATTTTAATATTTTTAAATTTAAGTTTTTAACCCTTAATTTGGTGAGATCATAATAAAAAACAGAAAAACTTATAATTATTAATAATTTCTATAACTTCCTTTAAGCTGAGTTTTATATTAGGAAGAATAGTTCAAACATGCTTATCAAAATGTGAATCACATCCTTTTTAAACAACCTGTATTGTTACACAATATCATTATGATAATACACAATACTGAACATGTTACAAAACTAGTTCCACATTTAATGCTGATAAAAATTTGTTTGATTTCTTTTGATACTACGCAAGTTTAGTTGCTGTACTATGCTTTGGAATTTATTTCCTGCTACACAGTTCAGTTCTTTGTACCATTTGGGAATGCAGTTTCCAACCAGAGCCTATTACTTATTTTATGAATAAGAAAAGAGAATAGTTTCATCAACTTTACTACTTTGTTAGCTTAATTGGTGAAGTAAAAAAATTGAAACCAAAATTGTATTTTAACTATTTCAATTTTGGATATTTGATTGGTGATCATTTTTATATCCATTTATTTGTTTTGTTAGAATATTTATATTTCTAGAAAATTTTTCTGTTTTTTTATTATATTTTTTACTTAAAAGGAAAGAAAAAATTTATGAAAAATTTTAAAATAAAAATAAGAAAAAATCATTATCAAATCAATATGATTTTGATGTAATTGTTCCTTAAAGACAAAGGGATGATCCTGTCTGAATGCCAGTACGAGCAGTTAACTAAAAATACGTTATGAAACAAGGAAAGAAAAAACAATACTTATCTTTCTTACAGTTAGTAAACTTGGAAAAAAATTTCAACATTGGAATGAATCAAAAGAAATGAGAAATATGTAGAGGAAAAATTGAATGTATAAAGATGAGGGGATTATGTAAACCTAAAATGTTTATTTATGTTATGTGATATTATTGCCAGCATCTTTATCTGACATTCTAAAAAGCCATTTTATTCTTATTATTGAAGTTGGAAATTAAAAAAATACTGTAAAAAAATTACAAAATAGAGGTAAAAAATTAATGTATAATAATGAATAAAACATCTCTCACGTAAGAAAATATTGACTCTGGGAAATCTCAGTTTTGTGAGATTGAACAAGGTTTACTACCTTGTTCTATATCAAACCAAAACCATATCAATTGTAGTAATACTATCATTTTCATTTATGTGATAAAATGGTCTAGAACTTTAAAAATGTAAAGATGTGTAAGGGCAAGATTCTTAAGGTAATTAATAATGAAAAGAAACGAGAGGTCCTACTTGCATCACATATTTCTTGAACATAAAATTTTTGGACAGTGAGTGACAGTGATGTGAGAGACATCTGAATGAGTTTTAATAAGTATCCCCCAAAATGAAAGATCATAATTTGACCTCGAATGTACAAACATAAAATACAGCTGTCCATGTTCTTTGGGTACACATATTTTAAATTGCGAAATAATTTTAAAAATATAAACAATTTTGATTGAATTTTTTTTACATCTGAGATTTCATGTTAAATATTCATTCAGAAACAGCCCTAAATATTTAATTACATGTTTCTGACAATGCAGGGTTAAAACATTGATGTTGAAAGTTTACTCAAACTTCAAACTGGTCGAATGAAACTTCAAATCCATATCAGAGACAATTCATTATAGGAAGTTTAATTTTTTTTTTGCGTTAATAATATTAGAAAAATTGTTAAAAACTTGCTTTATATTTTTGCTTTATACATTGCATGAGTTTAATTTGTAGGTTGATTTGGATTTAAAACCCCACATAGCCGTTTTGCAGATTTAGCAATTTTTTTTACCCCCACCCTTAATTTTTTTCCCATATGGGGGGATGTTTGCAAAAGTAATGATGCAATATTGTATTGTCACCTGATCTTAGTAAATGAGCAAAATTTCATCAGTTGGCAATGTCAGGAAGTATGTTAAATTAAGGATGCAAGATTTGACAAACAAAAAAAAAAATTGAAAAAAAACATCATGAATTAAAATAAAGCCAGTAAAAAATGAACCTGTTGCACATAAACATCAGTATAGTTTTTCCAAATTTATCTGAATTCAATTTTTCAAAGTTACTGGTAAAAATATTTTTGATTTGTTAATTAATTAGTCTTTTAAGAGAATTTTGGCAATTGAAGCCTAATCAATGTTTCATTTCTTCTTTAATAAATAATTTATTTTTTATTTTTTTTTTAAAGGGAGGAGAAGTTGTTTGTGAACTAGTAACAAGTTACCAGTGGAATTTTGAAGTGGCATGGTGTCCAAGAAATCCTTCTCTTGTAGCTAGTTGCAGTTTTGATGGTCATGCTAGCATTCATTCATTAACTGGTGGTCAGCAACAAGTTCAAACATCAAATAAGGTAATGAGTGTTCTGAATCTTTTTGTTGTTATTATTTGATATCAATAACCCTGGTCAACATGATTTTTGTCTCATGAGTACCAGTAGGTGTTCTTAATGCTATCCTGTTTACAAATATGTATTCGGAATTTCTCCATCACCCACAGTTTTTTTGTTATTTTCATTTTTTAAATATTTTAAAACTATTTTGTTCATTGTCAAGTTAAAGCTCCTAGGCTTCCATGAACCAAATGAGCTAACTCAAAAGGTAGTGTTGCTACTGTTGTGCAGGTTCAGATGTGTGTAGATATGTACAAACATGATCTAGTATAGCACACATTTATCAGAACGATACCACTAGTGAGATAGTAGTGAACCAGTAAACACATCATTGTGAGTGCTTTGTGTGTCTGAACTATTGTGTATTACATATTTACAACTTTATTTCTTTTAATTAGTCGATAGTTACAAAATGCCTAGAGTTTGTTTAAATCATCCTAACAGTCTTTGTTATGTATGTTGTGTAATGATTCTCAAGTACCATACTTGAGAAACCATACTCCATTGGCGAAACCATACTCCATTAGTAAAAACGTTATGAACTTTATTTTATGTGTAAAGTCGGGGAACAAGACCCTGGACCCCACATATCTGTTGTTTATCATGTTCTAGGCTTTTCACTGCATGGAAAAATGGCACACGCCACATGCCATTTGCTATCCCTATGATTTGGAGGGAACCCAAAAATCACTCTTCTGACTGTTATTTCTGCTTAAAAAATAATGAAGAGATTACATCAAAATCAAAACATACACTGGTGTACCCTAACTTGCTACTTGCAATGAGACCAGTTCCACATTGCGAAGAATTGCCCAAACCAAAACCTCCAGAACAAGAGACATTAGGTGATGAGAGCTCAGAGTAAGGATGGATGTAAGGAAGAAAAGAAACAGATTCTGATCATACAACTTTTGAACAAAGTAGTTCATGTGTGCCTCATTTACTGACTCAAGAAAATCTTAATGATCTCATACGAGATTTAAAGTTATCCAAAAAACAGTCTGAAATGCTTGTTTCCCAGCTAAAAGGATGGGATCTTCTTCAAAAGAGTACAAAGGTGTGTACTTATTGTAATCTTCATTCTGAATTTAAAGACTATTTTTCTGAAGAAAATGGCTTAGTGTTTTGTAATGACATTTCTTCTCTTATGGAGACACTTTGTAATGAATATAACCCTATAGAATGGCACTTGTTCATTGATTCCTCTAAAGTTAGTTTAAAAACTGTGCTTTTGCATAATGGCAATAAATTCTTATCAGTACCTGTGGCTCACTCTGCTAGTATGAAAGAAACATATGAAAACTTTAAATTTATATTGGAAAAGCTTCAATATGCGGTGTATGAATGAAATATTTATGTTGATTTGAAGGTAATTGCACTTCTGCAGCTTGGTTGCACTGATTACTGTTGTTTTTTGTGTGAATCGGATAGTAGGGACAGGAAAAACCATTTCATTAGAAAAGAATCGCCTAAACATGAATTACTCATTCCCGAACAGAAAAATGTAAAACACGACCCATTGTATAATCATAAAAATGTGTATCTACCTCTGTTACCTATCAAACTAGGATTAATGAAGAATTTCATCAAGACCATGCTCAACACTCTTGGTTTCATGTACTTAAAACACAAGTTTCCTAAAATTAATGATTCAAAAATTAAGGAAGGAATATTTGTTGATCGACAAATACAATCACTGATGCATGATGAAAAGTTTGAGGAACTATTAAATATACTGAAGAAAACAGCTTGGCAAGCATCCAATAATGTTACTCAGTTTTTTGGGAAGTTGAAAGGCGGAAAATTACCATGTTATTGTCAGTGATCTTATAACATCTTATAAAAATTTAGGTTGTAATATGTCCTTAAAAGTACTCTTCCTGCACTCGCACCTAGATTTCTTCCCGGAAAATTTTGGCACCTCAAGTGATGAGCACAAGGATCACTTTCATCAGTAGATTTCAGCTATGGAAAAGAGGTATGAAGGCAAATGGAATCCTAATATGCTGGCCGATTGTTGTTGGACCATCAAGAGGGATGCTCCCCAGGTGAAATATAGCGGAAAATCATCATTTTTTACTTCTAGGTGAGTCAAATGTTTAAATATTGTGCAGTTAAGAATGCAGAAAGTATTAAAATGTTATTATAAATGCCTGTCTCTCAGAAACCTTGTGTGATGGGGAAAACTGATATTATATTTGAATTCAGGAGAAAAAATAGTATCAGAATCACTTTTTTCTTCCTGAGACAAAAAAAAATTATTTTTTGTTCCCCATTGTAATAGTAAATGTAAATGGTTTGATCATCTCATCTTTAATTGTCTTAATTGTTTCACTTTTTTTATGTTAAAAGTTTCATTAATGAGTATTTTATTAAAACCTGAATTTTTCAACATTCATCATATACATGATGAAAGAGGAAGTTTATGGCTGTTATAGTTTTAGGAGTATGGTGATTAATCCAGCTCTTAGATAAATCTTGGCTGTAGTTCAGTGTAATGTGCATGTATTAAAATCTGTAATTTTCATCTTATGCTTTTTTATTTTATTTTAGATACATAAAGTTGTTGCTTAACCTTTTTTTTTTTTTTTTGTAAAAAGTGCAAATTTATTTCAAAATGAAATTCGATGTTCATTGTTGAAATATGAAGAAATATCTACCTTAGTTTATAAGTTTGTGTTTTCAGATTTAAATAGATTTCAGTTCTACGATTTTATGTGTGAAACTTTCATACATTTTTTACTGAGAAATTAACTTTTTACAAATTGGTACAACCTATTTTGTTATTGAGTTGGCACTGAACATCCGTTATTAACTAATATAGAAGGCCAACTGAAGTAAAATAAGAAACATGAGAAACATGAGCTGCTATTTAGATGAGAAACTTACTTGAATTTTGAAAATTGAAGGAGTGAAATCTTTATATTAGTAAAAAAAATAACAAAAAATATATATTTCCATAATATTTCTTAAAATATCAAATATACTCCTATGGGAATATGTTACATTCCATAATGATATCTGTGGGAATTCTTATTTGGACATTAGAATTGAGTTTATAAGACAAAAAGAAATTAAGGTAAATCAGATTTTGTGGAATTCAGTATCTTAGTATTTTTATGATTTGTAAGTTATGAACAGAGGTTTTATTATAATAGAACCAGCTTAGGTAAGCTAATTTGGTAAGTTGATTAGAAAATTGAAATCTAAAAATGCAGAGAGAAAGGTAAGGTTGAAACAGTATAAAAACCATTGTGAAATATAAATTATTATGATTTGATGTTACAAGGTTAGTTCAGAGTAGAATTGCAGTGAAGTTGGCTGCATTAAAATAAGCCAAGAATAAAGAAATCGCTCTAGCATTTTCAAGCTTTCCCCAAGTGATCCCTTTTTTGAAGAAAATAATTTCTCTGCTTTCTGTCTAAAAAAAATAATGCAAAGTTACTAACATTTTGTTGATGGTGTTACAGAATAAGGTGCATAAAAGTATCAATTGCATTTTAAAAAATTAAATATTATCGTAAGAACTTGAGCGACATAAATTCCCTAGATCAGTATTCTAAATTGGTAGTATAATGCTTCTAAACTGCTAAAATGATAATATCTACATAACATAAACATATTACAATTTTATCAATGATTCAAAATGTTTTTGAAAATGATTTAATGAGATTTGTTCCAACGAGACACATTCAGTGTGATCCTATTCTGCTGCTACATTACAACAGAGTCCTCCTACAACTGTTAAAACACTTTTGGAATTTAGTTCAAATAATTTGAAGGTAATTTTCAAATGTAAAAATTTGGTTCAGTAGGTTTTATTTGTTTTATGTTCTTTGGTACTCATCATCATTTAGTATTCATTTATTTTTGTTCATCTTAAATGCTGTCTGGAAATTTACATTATTTTTCAAATAACATTTTCCAAAATATTAGTCTTGTCTATTATGTAAAAGCAGTTTTTAAATGAAAGAATATTTGAATGTTATAAGCAAGGTAAGATGCTAGAAACAACTATAGTTTATAGTTGCTTGTCATTGATATTATATTATAATTAATAATTTTTCATAATTTATACTATTACAGATAGCAGATTCATTTCCTGGCATGGAACAGTATGCAGATGCTCCACCAGTACAACCACCTGTTCACGGTCAACTTCACTCTGCTCCTGAATTGCGCAAAGCTCCTAAATGGCTTCGTCGTCCTGCTGGTGCTTCATTTGGGGTAACGTATTATTAAATGACAGTTTTAATTTGCATTGTAGTGTTTATATATGAGATGTTTTTGATTTAAAAATCTAGTTAAGTTGTAAAAAAATACAATTCAAAAGTTCTTAATTCAAACATTTTATTTTATTTCAAGTTCATTGCACTGCTAATATTTTAGAAAATTTAGAGATAAATGATGCAGCTTTATTCAATTAAAATAATTAGGCAATTACACCGATTGAGCAGACTGCATTTTTTTAAAAATACATTCTTTGCTTACAAGATCAAAATTTATTATTTTAACAGCTGTCAGCAGATATCTTGGATGCAGCATTGAGATACTGATAAATAAATATAACTGTTTTGGCTAAGTCTGACCATTCTTTTCAACATTTAACCTCTCTATGCTGTACTGATGAATCATTGTTTTTATTTTTGAAGAAAATTAAAAAGTTTTTACTGTTTGTTTTTCTTAAGATTGTGCTTCAGAATTAATTTTTTAAATTTAA
Source organism: Lycorma delicatula (assembly GCF_047948215.1). NCBI lineage: Eukaryota > Metazoa > Arthropoda > Insecta > Hemiptera > Fulgoridae > Lycorma > Lycorma delicatula. Next base: position 342,951,207 of record NC_134455.1, on the reverse strand, counting down.
TAGTATCATCACATTTTGAAAATTTTTTGAAGTTAATTCATGCTGATTATATTAATCTAAACTATATTTACAATTTACTATTTTTTTACAGTTTGGAGGAAAGCTTCTGATCTTTAACAGTGAAAGTCGTAGTGTTACTGTAAGTCAAGTTATTAGTGAACCAGAGTTACTAGAACGTTCTCATAACCTACAAGTAGCACTTGCTTCTGGACGTTTTGATGAGATTTGTTCCAACAAGACAGATTCAGTGTGGTCTTATGTTGCTGCTACATTACAACAGAGTCCTCGTGCAGCAGTTAAAAAACTTTTGGGATTTACTTCAAATAATTTGGAGGTAATTTTCAAATGTAAAAATTTGATTCAGTAGTTTTTTTTATATGCTTTGATTGATACTCATCATCATTTAGTGTTCATTTATTTTTGTGCTTTTGTACATTTTAAAATGTTATCTGAAAATTTACACTATTTTACAAATAACAGATTGTTTACATGTTGGTTTTATATGAAGTACATCTAATAATTTATGAAGTTATTGATTAATTGAATGATGTTACCAATTAACCCATTCTGCTCTACAGGACATTATGAAACATTCTGTTTTATATTTTTGACCTTTAGATCTTGTGATCTTTCGGAATAATGTCAGAATGGACAGGAATCTCTTGACAATCAATTAGAACAACTCAACATTGTGTTTGTGTTCATTGAGTCTTTGTAAATTGAATACAAAATTTTTAATATGTATATATTTATTTTCAATCTGTGGGGTTTTGGTGACCAAATTTTCAAATGTTTGCCCTGTTAAACTTGGAACTGATTTGTTTTATATTTTTAACATATTGCATGAAATTTTAAGTATAATATACATATTAATTTCTTGTACATTTTTGACAAAATTATAAAATGCATCTCTTCATTTTTATATATTTGCAATATTTTGTATATTTTGCTATTATAATATTATGTTATTAACTTCTTTAATAGTGGTTGTAGTGCAACAGTTGCTTACAGTATTGTGAGTTGCATATTTTGGGAGTAAGCATTGTTGCAGCGCATATTGAAGTAAAATATAGTGTTCTGTATAGTTGTAAAGTAAATATTAAATTCTTTTTTTTTAATTTACATTTAAGGTATTTAAATATAGTTTTGTATTAATTTACATTTCTGATAAAGTAGCTCAGTTAAACTTTACACACCAATTCATTTTATTGTACATTTCAGATGAATTGTTCATTCTTATTAATGATAAAGTGAATAATTTTTTTAAATATTTTTCATAGATAATTAAATGTAACTAAAAAGTGGATATCAACATTAATAATAATCTTCATTTTTTATTTTGGTTTACTTATTTTTGTTTTGTTTTTATATTTATTTAAAGTGTCACAACATTTTTTGTACTACATGTTACTGCAGTATTATTTGGAAGCTATTTTGCCAAAATAAATTTAAGTGGCACATTACTTGCTACTTTTTCACATTTCAATCCATTTAATAATGTGGAAATAAGTGGGGCATGTAAAACCTTGAGTACCAGCCAAGGAGTAATTTTTTGCTGGGTCCTTCTATAGATAGGCATTACTGAAATTGTTCCCATGAAATGAAAATAAAATGAAATTTGTTTTAAAGAATTTCTTTAAGTAAAATGACTTTGAATATGTCCATTTGCTGTACTTGGGCTTACTTGGATAAAATATAGAGCTATAGGATGTAAAGTCAAAAGATATATTAATACTATTCCCCACAATCTGGAACTGTTTTAATCAAAGTCAAAAGTTTATATTATCAATATATCATAGATGAAAGTTTACACCTACTAAAAATTAAACAAAATATTCAGTGGAGTTATTTGCTTATAACAGTTTTAAAAATAAAGCATTGTTTTTTCGATTTCAAACTACATTCTTTGTATAATTTGGGTAATTTAAAGACCAAAGTATTTTTGGAATTTTTTGAATTTAAATATTTAAAAATAACACAAACTCACACCGACATGAACTATTATCAGAGAAAGAAGTGCCGGGCCTTAAAATTTCTACTTTTAGAGGAGCCATCAATCCTGTCTTAGAAAAAATTTAATACCCTTCCCTATATCATGATTTGTAATTTACGAAACAACCGCCCCAGTTTATGTATGGTTCCAGGATTCAATTTGTACTATTTAAGTAATTTTATTTTTAAAAAAAATTGTATTTAATGTAGAAAAGCAAATGTAGTTTTTCAAAGTTGAAGTTCTGAGCTTTCAAATGTCACGCAGAGTCTTGAAATTTTAACTAATTCATGTAAATTTTCATTATCAAAACGCCAAAAATGCCATTTTTGTCATTTTTAAATGTTTTAATGCATTTTTTTGGCAAAACAACACATTTTACACAAAAAGTGTCAGGAATAATTTAATCTTTAAGTTACCAAAATTATACAAAGAATGTGATTTAGAATCAAAAAAACAGAATTTTGATTATTGTTTTAAAAATTGTGATAACAAATACATTCCACTGAATATTTTTGTGAAAACTTTCATCTGTGACATATTGATTACATAAACTTTTAATTAAAGAAGGTTCTAGAAAGTGGGAATGAGTTCTTCACCATTTTGACCTGTTAATTCATATTTTACCATTGGCAGGTCGATCAGTTGTTTTAAACTTGACAACTGACACATCACTGTGAAGATAAACAGAAAAATGGATAGCTACTTCATTCTTGAGTACAGATATAATCTAGAAGCGGTAACTTCAAAATCATATCCAAAACTGACAGTATTAACTATTCAATCAATATTAACTTGCTTGCAGTGTAAGTTGTTTGCCTGCTGTGTATGTTTCAGTAATGGAGGCTAAATGTTAACTAACTTAGCATTTAGTCTACATGATCAGTCTTTTAATGGTACGCAATTTAACTGCTTTATTGGCAATTGAAGTCAATAAAAATTCTTAATAGAATAATGTCCTAGAACTAGAATATTCTAGGACTATTTCTAGTCCTATTCTAGGACTAGAATAAAGTCCTTGCATCCTGTTCTTAATTCTAAAAGAAGTTAGTAAAAAAATTCATTGCTATGAGTCTGTAATATACCAGTAGGTAAATATATCAATCATGATTATTTTTAACTAGTATGTATGCTACATTACAAACCAATAATTCTACTGATATGATCTGAATATTTGATTCTGATGTGATCAACATTGAACATTGTATTGTGATGTATTAGATGTTAAACATCTGAAAAGTTGTTAACAACTTCATCATTTTCACCTTACAATTCTTAAATTGGGAATAATTGATTTTGTGTGGAAGTTGCATGTTATTCACCTTTGATTGGTTAAGAATTTTATGTTTAGATTTTGTTAGCCTCAATTATAGGATAACATGCATTGATTGAACTCCTTTTTTTATATCATGTTTGTTAAATTAAATATGTTTATATTATTTTATGATTACTGTGAATTCTGGTTTATTGGGATATATCAGCAAGAATTACTTAAGGAAAATTGTTCAAGAACTAAACAGTTTTCTGCAATGAACTGCTGTCCATATACTCAAACTTATGGGGAAATTTAAAACACATTTAACCACAAATGAAAGCTTAAATTTTTTTTTAGATGAAACAAAGTTTGTATATTTGAAAAGAAACTTTATAGCAAAAACAAAAAAAAAAAATTGAACAAAAGGTTTATAACTGGATGAAAATTGGTTAATTATCCATATCCACAACAAATAACATTGCATTTTTAACTTACTCTGTGTAAATAATTTTATAATCCACATTTCTGTTTTTTTTTTTTAGATCCTTTTGGGTACTTGTTGAACCATTGTTACTTGAACCATATTGTGGTTTATCTTTATTTTAGCTGTCAGCTGATGATTGTGTTGACTTTTTGTTTTCTCTAGTAAAGATGCATCATTTTCAGCAGAATCAGATCTAAGCTTTGATTTTTAAAACTTAGTGCTCTAAACAATTTTAAATTCTGTAGAATTTTTTCTCCAAAATTTTTGTTTCAATAAGAGCCATTCAGTTTTTTTTATTTCTCACCAGTCTGTATTTTGGTCTACCAATTTTAGTCTATGGCAAACTAGATATGTGTTTTCTTTACGAACCAGAAAATAAACAGTTCTTTGACCATTAATCTTAAAGCATCTGTTTAAAGCTAATGGCAGATCAATGTCTATCAGGCTTTCAATATTTATACAGATTCCAGCACTAATTTTGA